>NC_134485.1:26285873-26460873 GCF_040206685.1 Ascaphus truei | reverse complement strand
TGCTGCAAACACATCTCGCCCCCGCCGCCCATACAGTAGTATCATTTATGTATGTGCATATACAGTACAGTACTGTACAGTACTGTATGTTTTGGCTTACAGGGGTTGTTGTTATACAGTACTGTATATATATATATACTGTATACTGCATTACAATTCATTATAGGGGACGGCTTCACAGAGAATAGCTCGCAAGCGCCACCATGTGTATTTTGACGGCATTGCAGTATTGTAACCAGCCGGAATAAAAAGCTTAAATTCCTGCCGGAAAATAACGCAATGCACTCTGGCTGAAAAATATCAGAAACCTGAATACACCCGAGTATACCCGAATTCGCGGGACTAGCCGTGCTCGAATAAAGTGTGTCGCCAGTGTAGACTCCTGGTTTTCTGATAATGATGATGAGACAGACTGTAAGGGAGTACACCCCAATGTGTATGTGGCCTGGCGCGCGCCAGGAGTAGATTCTCTTATCTTCATATGCTCCTGCCTGCAAGAAGCCCACGCTCAGGGAGCCAACGTGGCTCAAGAACCCTTCGACTTCAGGACCGTCGAGGTGGAAGGAGAAATGGGCATACAGTGTTTTAGCCCCACGTGCGGCTGTTCTAGAGAGACATTGACATGGTGGTCCTACTGTGAATGTTGCGGTGTGCGGTTATTGAAGTCTATTGTACCCCAGTCTACAGAACCCGCAGAGGAAGAAGCGAGGAAGCCTGACCCCTCTGCAAAAGTGAGTGACACTGCTAATCCGCCTGTTCTAATTCCAGAGGCCTCAGTGGACCTGTGTGTCCAGAACCATGTGGCCGAACCCAGAGATGAAGATGCTGTTAACCTCTCTACCTCAACCACAGAAGTTTCGGAAGCGCCACGTGTTATAGCCCCAGTCCTAGACGCTGCTCTAGAACCCCAACATTTTCAAGATACGTGGCAGGCTGACCTAGCACGGTGGAAGACTCGCAGAAGAGGTGTTTCACAGGCCCGGATAAAGAAAGAGGAAGAGAGGAAAAAGATGGAGAGGTTACTTAGTGGAGAGAGCGGCCTGTCTGAACCACAGATTCCGGAATCCCAGGGTAAGGTGTCTGTACCCCCATCTTCTTTTAGTGATTCCAGTGACCAACCCCTCGTGGTGATGCGCCTGCCGGCGGACCACGCGAGTGAAGTCATCAAGCCAATTATCTCAGTGAATCCTGATATAGGCCCATGTGCCCTACAACGGGCCGCCCGGCCCACTACAGAGGTACCATCGGTCCTAGAAGAAGGACCAGTACCGAACGAAGACCAGGGTGAGTTGACTGCCCCAGGGGTGTTGGGGGTGAGCCTCCAGGTGACCGCGGAGCACGATGGCTCCTTAAGTCTGGTCACCCGGGCGAAGGGCTCCCCTCGGCATTGCGTCCTGGCGGAGGTGTCTCCCTTAGAAGGTAGCAGTCCAGTGGTACGAGTGGACCAGTACCTGCCTGATCGTGTCCCAGATGGTGAGGAACCTCCTTATTCCCCACCAGCTCCTGATCTGAGTGTGAGCCCGTGTGCTCCGACGCAAGTGGTCCCAGGACTGGGATCCAACGCTCCCGAGTTTTCAGCGCGTAAGTGGACTGCCCCAGAAGTGCCGGGGGCAGGTCCCGATACCACCATGGTGGGAACTGACAGCGTCCCCGAGGACCTGTTGGCCACCGTGAATCACCGCAGGGGTAAGGTGTCTACTTTTTCCCCCCTGCCAGGTGAAACCGAGACATTGTCCAGTGCTCGCTTCTCAGTGGAAGCCGCGCAAAACTATAGGGACAAGGACTGTGTAAAGGGAGATCCAGGGAGACTGGCCTCCTTCAAGCCCAAAAAGGAGCGCCCCATTCCTCAGGTAGTGGACCGCGGGAAAAGTCCTGGCCTCCTGGTCTACCGCATCCCTGCCACGGATGACCGGGTAAAGGTCTGCTTCAGAGACACTGTGCTACTCCTTCCACCAGGGTAAGGAAGTAGCGAAGAGCCAGTAGCTGTCACTCTAGAGTGTGCTCTCCAAGAATTTTTTCTGGGGGAGGCTCACGGACGCAAAAGTGAGGTACCCCCACATGTTCAGTTCGGGGCACCCCACACATGGTCTCAGCCCGTCTCGGGTATTACTGGATGTGATGTACCATGTAGTCTGAGGTGTAAAGTCGACCTGCTAAGTGTACCAATTATGACATGCAATTTTTTATTGTATAACTGTGTACCAGGTTATGTCGTTCCCCAAGCGGGGATGTTGGATTTTTCACCAGGGGGAGTGTGTAGCCAGGTCTCCCCAGCCTGTCAGTGCCCCCCTCACCTCGCTGCCGATCGCGGGGGCCGCCGTGCCCAAGGGCGGCCCCGTCCGGCGAGTGCAGGGGTGAGGGCGGTCAGGTCCCGGCTCGGGAGTTGCTGGGGACGCGTGCGGCTGGTTGCCAGGGCCGCACGCACGTCACGGAGATCCCGGCGCTCTCGGAGCCGGGCGGAGAGGGCGCCGCCATTGCGAGTTAGCTCGCGCATGCGCAGTGGTCACGCAAGTGTAGGGCTGGAGCGGGGAGTAGCGCGTTGCCCCCTAGTGCAGGCCAGTTGCCGGGGACGCGATCGGGCCGTCGCTAAGGCCGCGATCGCGTTGCCACGGCCCTGGCGGCTCATAGAGCAGGGCGCCAGTTCGCGCATGCGCAGTGGTAGCGTTAGCGCGAAAGGCCCCCAGATAGCTCACGCGAGAGCAGGGAAAGGCAGGGAGATGTTGAGGCTGCCCCATAAAGCTTGCGCAGGCGCAGGAGAGGGAAGAGAAAGCCCGCGAAGCTGTAGCCAGTTAGGAAAGGCTCTAGAGAGGGACTACAGATCCCATGAGCCTCTGCGTACCCCATGTGACACCAGGGAGCCAATAGGGCTTAGGAAATCTGCAGAGGCAAAGAGATACATTCGCGGGCTTGCAGCACGTTGATCAGTCAGAGACCGGAGCAGCCCAGGGAAGGAGGTAGGGTACAGGAGTCAGGGACTCCCTGTACTAGGCCAGCAGCCCCCAAGGCCCAAGATAGCCCTGAGTCCCCCAGTAGAGTGAGTGTTGCCAGGGACAGCCCTCAGGATAGGGACCCTGTCACTTACCTTAGTTGGAACTGGGGAACAGAAGGGAAGATAGGGACAAGTGGGCTGAGTGTTTATTCGCAGTGCGTTGCTGTAGGCGCTGATAGGTGTCAGTTGGAGCTAGGGAGCTGTGAGGGAAGGAAGGGTGCGGGGAGTGAGAGCAGCTCCTGCAACCCCATAGGTACCCACACCCCAGGTAGGCCCCAACCCCCCCACTAGGTAGAGTGGGTAAGTGCTGAGGGAGGCCCAAGATAGGGACGCTGCCCTTAGTGCGTTAGTGTGCTGTCTTGTCAGGGTCACGGCTGTCAGTGCGTGAGGTCTGACAGGCAGACACAGTATTGTGCAGCACGTTGGCTGTACACACCCAGTAGGTTGCAGCGTGCTACTGCAAGTGCTGGGATGACTAGACGTAGTTAGTTAGGACTGCGAAGGCTAGTTGCAGGGGTAGAGTAGGACCGGGGACAGTTAGGGGAGCGGAGTAGGCTATTAACCCCTTAGGTCCCCGATAGGTTCTCACCCCCGTTGTGGTACTACAGGGACAGGCCCTAGGTTAGGGTTCCTGTCACGCTAGTGCCAAGTGTTAGTTAGGGACTCAGCGGATGCTGCGGTTCCTGTGAAGCAGTTCGGAACCACGTTGGGGTCCACAAAGACTGTTCCGGAGTGGAACCGCTCGAGCGGTCCACGTTTCAAGGAGTGCAATGGAGGATCAGAAGGAGGCATCGCTCGTCTGATCCTTTTAGAAGCTTGTTGCTGACCCGAGCACCGGAGTGCTCGGCAGGTATTATGTCATCACATGTGCACCAACAGGCCTAGAGGTTTTAGTGACTGCGCAGTCACCCAGTGACTATCTCTGTAGGAGTACGGGACATTGGGTGGGGTTCTTGGGACACTGGGTGGGGGGACACCTAGTGTTGGGGAATCGTCCTGCGAGACGTCACTGTTAGTGTCTCCTCGTGAGAGGGACACAGGTTATGATTGATGTGATGATATTCTCCCTGCATGTTAGTAAAGCCATTAGTTATTATACCCACTGTGTATGTGATTATTTGTGATTGTCCTGCGAGGAACAACTCCCCCTCTGGTGGGAGCCATCGCAGGTGGAGGCGCTGTACCGAGAAGATGTTGTAAGTGATCACCCCTAGTATAATTACCCCAGGTTCCCCGTGGCGGAAGCTCAGCCCTCCTGTGAGCCAACAGGTTATGCACCACACTGAGTAACAATATATGTTTCCTGCACCCACACAGTGTAATCTGCGATTGGGGGGGGGAAAACCCGTTACATATATATATATAATAAAATTGAAATTTGTGAGGTTGGTGCTAGATGTGGTGAATCTGATTGGTCCTCAGCCTCTGATCAATCAGATTGGTGGCTCTATGACGTCACCCAACTGCCACTCTCTTCTTCTCCTCACTTGCAGCTCACCTTCCCCCTTGGCACGCGCGCACACACACACAAACACACACAAACCTCTCTTCACCCAGCTCACCTCCCCGCCGGCTACCCCCCCATCACTCCCCCCCCAGCTCACCTCGACCCAGGGAATCCAACAGGCTCACCCGAGCCCCGACCAACAGCAGCATGCGTGTAGTGTTGCCGCCAACACAGCTCCGCGTGGGGGGGGTGGGCGGGGGGGGGAGAGAGAGGGGGGAGTTGGGGGGGGGAGAGAGAGGGGGGGAGTTGGGGGGGAGAGAGATTGGGGGTGAGTTGGGGGGGGGAGAGAGGGGGTGGATTTGGGGGGGGGGTAGAGAGGGGGAGAGTTGGAGGGGGGGAGAGAGAGGGGGGAGAGAGAGAGGGGGGAGAGAAAGAGGGAGGGGGGGGAGAGAGAGAGGGAGGGGATGGGAGAGAGGGTGGGGGGGGAGAAAGAGGGAGGGGGAGAGAGAGGGAGGGGGGGAGAGATGGAGGGGGGGAGAGAGAGAGGGGGGGAGAGAGGGAGGGGGGGAGAGAGGGAGGGGGGGAGAGAGAGAAGGGGGGAGGGCGGGAGGGAGAGAGAGGAAGGGGGAGGGGGAGACGGAGTTAGGAGGGGGAGAGAGAGAGTCAGGAGAGGGGGGGGGGGAGAGAGAGAGGGCGGGAGGAGAGAGGGCGGGGGGGGAGGGCGGGAGGAGAGAGGGCGGGGGGGAGGGGGAGGCGGGAGGGAGAGAGAGAGAGAGGGAGGGGGGAGGGGGAGAGGGAGTCAGGAGGGGGAGAGAGAGAGTCAGGAGAGGGGGGGGGGAGAGAAAGTCAGGAGAGAAGGGGGGGGGGGGAAGCCCACTGACTGACACACACTCTATTTACATTCCGGGCAACGCCAGGTCTATCAGCTAGTTTAGAAATAAGAGTGAAAAATTTGCTTCCAGAGAACAATCCAACGACAATAACTTGATAAGAAGATTAGAAAATGAGGGATACAATTTCAGCCCACGACACTGCGCATGGATTACCTTAGTACTGTGATTTCCGTGTTTTTATTTTTTTAACACCCATTTATTTCCACTAACTGATGTTGTCTTCCGTTCCCCTTGTAAGCTCGCGCTCCACAGGAACACAGAACGCGATCTCCCCTAGAGAAATGAGCACGTCGATGATGACCTAGCCACTAGGTCAAAGGCCCTCCAGAGCGCCAGACCCCATTACGCAGTAGCTAAAATGTATAGGGCACCCAAAGGGTTAAGAAAGTGAAATAGCAAATTTTGAACAGTTTCTAGCAAAGCTTTCACGGGTTTGACTCCAAACTGCGGTGCAGCGAATCTCGGCAGGTTCACACGCCCCTGAAAATAAGGACGTTTCGTGAAGGCAAAAATACAGTGTAACATTCAAGCATTCCCCAACTCCGTTGCATTGCTTTTGCCGGGGATCATACACAACAAAACCCCAGAGTGCTAGGGCCCCCCCCCCCCTGCACGCGTGATCATGTGATCGCTCCGTCACTGATGTGGTCTTCCGTTCCCCTTGTAAGCTCGCGCTCCAAAGGAACACAGAACGCGATCTCCCCTAGAGAAATGAGCACGTCGATGATGACGTAGCCACTAAGTCACGGGCCCTCCGGAGCGCCAGACCCCATGACGCAGTAGCTAAAATGTATAGGGAACCCGAAGGGTTAAAAAAGCGAAATAACGAATTTTGAACAATTTCTAGCAAAGCTTTCACGGGTTTGACTCCAAATTGCGGTGCAGCGAATCTCGGCAGGTTCACACGTCCCTGAAAATAAGGACGTTTCGTGACGGCAAAAATACAGTGTAACATTCAAGTATTCTAAGATTCCCCAACTCCGTTGCATTGCTTTTGCTGGGGATCATACACAACAAAACCTGTACCCAGGGCAAAAGCATCATTCGTAACTTGGGCTCTACAGAATGTAGCTGTTTGGGGCCATTTTAGAGTTAATGTAATAGGGTTTATGTATGGTAGCACACAAAAAGGTGTGCGTGCTTTAATACACTATTTTCTGCTTGCGGTGGCGGGAACTGTTAACAAAGTAGCAGGTGATAAAATATAAAGCTGAATAATAACAGGTGCAGGAATTGCTGGATCCCATTATAACACGTGCATCATGTAACTCAGACGTGCTCAACCCCAGTCCACAAGACGCCCCCCCCCCCAACAGGTCAAGTTTTGTTTTTGTTTTTATTGTTTTAGTGGTATCACATCAAGACTTTGAAATAGGAAGAACAATGTACATGGATTTCATCTGAAGAATAGCACTATCTTTTTTGATATTTAAATATATATCCTGGACATAAGGTCTTAAGATATTTCAGTAAAGCCAACATAAACTCCATCTTAACTTTAGAACATTTAAATACTTCTGGGCCTCGAATCGAGAGGCAGCTACCTTCAAAGTCTTTAAGTGCTTTATTACTTGAAAGGAGGTGAAAAAGAATAGAAGAGAGAGGGGGTGGGGGAGAGGAAAGGGTAAGAAGGGAGGGGGGGAGGGAGACAAGGGAAGGAACTCGTCCTCTTTATCTCCCAAGCGTCGGTTCCGGTACTAGGTTATACCTTTGGTTGAGATAGATTCCTATTTTTCTAGTTCTCAGGCCATGTGTCCCATACCTTATAATGCTGCTCTGTTTTCTGGCTTAGGAGGGCTGAGAGGAGTTCCATCATTCTAACCTCCTTAATTCTGCGGATAACCGTTTGCTTTGATGTAGCTTTCAGTTTTTTCCATGCAGCTGCTATTGAGCAGCGTGCTGCAGTGAGAATGAATGCCACCAATTTCCTTTGAGGGGTCAGGAGTTCTATGGGTTTGGCTAGTCGAAAGGACAGCGGGTCCATCTCTATGTTCTCCCCAGTAACATCTTGGATCAAATTTCTAATCATGTTCCAGAAAATCTGTATATGGGGACAAAACCACCAGATATGTACCAGATCTCCTTTCTGGCCACATCCTCTCCAGCAGAGGTCGGGTAGGCCGCGGGAGATCTGGCTCAGCCTACTCGGGGTTAGGTACTATTGCAATAGTATTTTATCTATTTTCTAGGTACTAAGAATGTCTTCCAGGCGTCCTACCACTCAGATATTGGTCCAATAACCTGGTGCGACCATGCCCCAGTTCTACTGTCCCTCTCTCTGCCCTTCGTTAAAAACAATTCGTACAATTGGAAACTAAATGATTCCCTCCTCAAGGTCCCTGAAATAGAATTAATAGTCAAGCAAAAGCTATCCAGCTTTTTCAAGATAAATAAAGGGTCTGTCTCTGCCCCAGCAATGTTATGGGAAGCTCATAAAGCCTCCATCAGAGGCGACATTATCTCTATAGCCTCCTATCGGAAAAAAATGAAATATAAGTTACAGAAGGAGCTAACAGAGAAAATCCTAGAATTAGAACAGCACAAAAATAACCCCTCCAAAACATTATACAGATTACTGGATAAAACAAGATCAGAACTAAAACAAACGCAACTCGATGAGGTAGAGAGAGCACTTAGATGGACCAATCAGAGGTTCTACGACAGGGGCAATAAGGCGGGCAGGTTGCTGGCCACAAAGCTTAGGGGCATAAAAGCCAAATCCCAAATTAACAAGATACGTACTAGAGCTGGGCTAGTTACCTATGTCAAAAAAGAAATCGCCCAGGAATTTGCCAGTTTCTATGCGGAACAATACAACCTTCACCCCTCAGAACTGCCTCACAGTTACGCTAAACTAACCTCATAATTCCTAGCACACTGTGACTTATCCTCCCTAATGGAGGAAGTACTGCAAAACCTTAATAAGAACTAATCGAAGCCATTAAATCGCTTAAACTGAGCAAGACCCCGGGTCCTGGTGGCTTCTCCAATGCCTACTACAAGACATTCATGTTGACTCTGTCCCCCTACCTTCTTGACATGTTCAATTCCTTCCTAGAGGGTGAACCAATCCCAGCCACAATCTCTGCGGCCAACCTAGTGATCATTCACAAGGAAGGAAGGGACCCGCTTGAATGCGGTAGCTACAGACCAATCTCTCTACTTAACACGGACCTCAAAATCTACAGCAAGATCTTAGCAAACAGATTAAACCCAATTCTCCCCAGACTTATCCATATCGATCAGGTGGGGTTTGTATCGGAAAGGCAGGCTTCCGATAACACCTGGAAAATTATAGATATTATAGACCACGTGCACCTCAACAAAACCCAAGCTATGATTCTAAGCCTCGATGCTGAAAAGGCATTCGGTAGAATCAAATGTTCCTTCCTAGACCAATCAATGTGTAAATTTGGCTTCAATGGCCCATTCCTGGAGGGGGTTAGAGCCCTCTATCAAAATCCCACAGCATATATAAAACTCCCCAGGGGACTAACAGACCCAATCCAGATCAAAAACGGCACTAGACAAGGCTGCCCCCTATCGCCCCTACTATTCGCGATCTCTATCGAGCCTTTGGCAGCCAAAATCAGAAATGACCCAAGAATACAGGGCATTAAGATTGCCAAGACTGAACATAAAATCTCGCTATTTGCGGATGATATTATACTGACCCTCACGGATCCCCATACTACAATTCCCAACCTCCAAAAACTCTTGGAACAATTTGGCCAAATCTCAGATTACAAAATTAACACGGATAAATCTGAAGCCCTAAACCTCTCCCTTTCAGAGCCGACCTAAAAAATGCTCCAATCAAACTATAAATATAGATGGAACTCCTCTCAGATAAAATATCTTGGAGTTAAAATAAATTCATACAACTCCCTATACCAGGCCAATTACCCCCTGTTATTCAACCAAATCAAAAAGGATCTAGAATCCTGGAATAAACTCCAAATCTCCTGGTTTGGTAGGACTATCTTAAAAAAAATGAATATCCTCCCTAGACTCCAATATTTTTTCCAAACGCTCCCTATAGACATTCCTATGTCTGAACTTAAAAATATACAAGCCCACATATTCCGATTTATATGGAACAACCGAAAACCAAGAGTTCCAAGGTCGGTTTTGTTATCTCCCAAGTTGAGTGGTGGACTGGGGGTCCCTGACGTGATTAAATACTACCAGGCAGCCCAACTACGCCAAGCGGTGACTTGGAATAACAACCCGGCCACATTGTGTTGGCTTGATATAGAATCCCACTATGCAGCGCCTATACCCCTATCGGCGACCCTGTGGGTTCAGAATGATAAGGAGAAAGGGTCTAGGAAATACGACCTGGGAGCAATGAGGTGTAAGTGGGGTATTTGGCTTAGAAACAAAGGGAAGTACGACCTGTCGACCACCCCCTCTCAACTTACCCCCATCTTTGATAACCCGGACTTCCCGTCCGGGTGCTCTCAGAGACATTTTCAACAATTCCAAGACCTCAATATTAGGAGGGGAGCAGACTTGCTGTAGAAAGAGGAAATCCTGTTCTTCCAAGAGCTCCAAGCTAAATATCAAGTATGAGACCTCAACCAGTTCAAATTGGAAGGATGTCTGGGAGGCAGCCTCCAATACCTCAATTTGCACGATTACAAAAGAAAATATTTATAAAATTTTATTCCAGTGGTACCTAACCCCGAGTAGACTGAGCCAGATCTTCCCTGCCACACCAGACCTGTGCTGGAGGGGATGTGGTCAAATAGGAGACATGGCCCACATCTGGTGGGGTTCTGGTCTAAGATCCAGAAACTCCTCTATGAAACCTCGGGGCTGGAAATTCCCCTGGACCCCCTCTGACCGTTGGGAAAACAAGTTGATGGTCTCCCCGCTCCCCTAACTAAACTTATCTCAGCCATCCTAACTGCTGCAAGGTGCTCTATCGCAGCCGCTTGGAAGCAGGTAAAAGCACCCTAAAAAAATACGGTCTCTAAAACAATTACCACGGTTATGACCATGGAAAAACTTACGGCCATGCTCACAAAGAAAATCCCCCAGTTCTACAACACCTGGGGGCCATGGCTAGACCGCTGAGGCACAACCGTCCTGTCAATAAGTACCTGAACTAGTCGGCCCCTTCAACGAGAAAAGGTTTAAAAAGGAATTGGTCTCACCACGCCCCCCCCCCCCCAAACCAGACCTTTCCCTCCCCCCCTCTATTTGTCAACCACACTACCCCTCCCCCCCCTCACCCCCCCCCCCTCGCTACCCCCCCAACAAAAAACGAAAATGCCTTCTTGGATTCAATGACTGTACTTTACTTGTTATGTGCATACGAATGCAATGTACCTGTATATGTTCTATGTTTGTTTCCAATAAAGGAAAAAGATTGTGAAAAAAAACAAGAAATAGTATGTTATATATATTTTCTTTTATAGTAGTACAAATTGAAGTTTTGGCTGCCGATTCCCAGATATCCTCCCAGTCATCTTTATCTATTTCCGTATTGAGGTCCTCAGCCCATTTTTTCATATATCTATGATTGACGGCTACTATTGGCAGTGATATTCCCGAGCAGATCGCCGATATCAGACCCTTCTTGTATATACCGCTTGCACATAACTTTTCAAATTTTGTTGGTTCTGTAAATTTAGTTTTTTGGGATATAGGTAATCTAAAATGTCTGATCTGAAGAAAGCTAAATAGCAGAAAGTGGTGGGGGTGAAATTTCTGTTGAAGATCTTGGAATAATATTATTGAGCCTTTTTCTATTAAGTCCGCCACCTTTTGGACATTGACCTCTTTAAAATGTTATAAAATCATTAGGGGCAGAACCCGGAGGGAAATCCGGGTTACCAAAAATAGGAGTCAACATGGAAGGAGAGGTTGTCAATAAGGATATCCCGGCATCTACACCACTGTTTATTCTCTGGCTAAGTCACTGAGCTAGGTACAGTAAGGTAGAATATTGTTTCAACAGATGCAGTTGCTCCTGCATCGTTGGCCGAGTTCTCGGGCTGTTTTTGACCTTGATCTGTGTTGTTTCTGGGTTCTTCTTTACACTTCCTACCATCCTCGGATTTCAATAATGCAGCATTATTCGCGTAATGGAACACATTGTTCTTTTTCAGTTTAACGGAGGCGTCTCTCTTCTTGGACTGCTTCTCAAGATACTCTATGTAGGGCTCGTCTTCAATCTCTCTGTTGAGTAGGTTGGTAACCAGGAGGGAAAATATAAGGAACCCAAAAAATCCAACCACGGTAAAGATGAACCAGGCAGCATTTGTCTCCTCGGATGTCAGAAGAGTTGTACTGTTCGGTTGAACCGTGCTGTTTTCTGTGTGAGCCATTACTGTACAATAGAAAAGAAAAAGATGGCACTAAATGAACTTGCAACAATGTAAGTAATGTTATTATTATCACTATACAAAAGGAATGACGTCTGCTATAGAGGTATATTGGAAGGGAGTCTTCAATTCCCATACGTATATAAAGAATAGATGACAGGAAAATATATTTCAGCGCATGGGATCAATTTTAGGAGAGAACTTTATGTCTCAGAGGCCAAGGGATTCCAAATGAGGTCTCACTCTAGATGTGTGTGGTACAAACAGTAATTTAATAAAATAAAACAAAACAAAAACTTGATAAAACAATTATCCCAGCTGGGTGCAAAAAATTACACCAACACAAAAATGGATATTAAATTAAAAATAAAACATTCATCTTATACTAAGCTTCTAAAAGAACAGGCGCTTGCTTGTTACTCTGAAAAGCACCCCTTACGTACATACATTTGCATGCATATATATAACCATTTAAAATGTCTGCAATATTAGTGATGTCTGTGGTGAGCCTGTACAGTACTTCCTTCCTGGGGGAACAATGAAGACTATTAAATCCTCTTTGTGAACCCCCTAGGTGTTGCAGACAGAACCCAATGCAGATGATATCTAAATATTTGCCTCCAAGGAAAAATAATATGAACATATTTTGTCAATGAAACCAATGAAGTCTAACTGATGGTATATAGCAGTCAAATTTGTTGGTGAAAAAAGTAGTACAACTGAGCTTCTTCGTTTAGAGCATGCTATAAAAATAAGAGATAGGTTGGTGTAAGTGGTGGTAAGGATAGTCAATCTTTATATTTCTGTACTTCTGCTCTCCTACCTCTTCCCTCTTACCCAGCCATATATACTACAAGTACAGAAATATAAAGATTGCTTTATATACAAGGGGTGCTTTTCAGAGTAACAAGCGCCTGTTCTTTTAGAAGCTTAGTATAAGATGAATGTTTTATTTTTAATTTAATATCCATTTTTGTGTTGGTGTAATTTTTTGCACCCAGCTGGGATAATTGTTTTATCTAGTTTTTGTTTTGTTTTATTTGATTAAATTACTGTTTGTACCACACACATCTAGAGTGAGATCTCATTTGGAATCCCTTGGCCTCTGAGACATAAAGTTCTCTCCTCAAATTGATCCGATGCGCTGAAATATATTTTCTTGTCATTACTGTACAAGATTTGATCTTATGGACCGGGGTGTTGCATTGTATTCCAATGAGCAATTCCTAGCTGACACTGAAAATGAAACAAATACCAATGTTATAGCAAAGATTAGAAGTTACACTATCACATGCCTCCAACTGAACCTATTAAAACCAGCTAGACCTATTTCTGCTAATATACGAAAGCCGATGGTTCCTGCGCTGCCTGTCTCCCGTTAGTTTGAAGCTTGGAATCTTCTGCTCATTACAGCAGCTTGAAGATCAATGATTGTTTTAATAAATAATCAGCAAATAAAAAATACCACGTGATCACATTCGC
This sequence comes from Ascaphus truei, assembly GCF_040206685.1. NCBI lineage: Eukaryota > Metazoa > Chordata > Amphibia > Anura > Ascaphidae > Ascaphus > Ascaphus truei. The sequence continues at coordinate 26,447,727 of NC_134485.1, read as the reverse complement.
ATGTCTCAGACAGGTCTGCAACCCTGCCTTTCCCCATTATCTCTTGGCATACAATACTTCCATTGCAGCCAGGGATTCTGGGTAACGATATGCATATGAGCGCCCAGTATCACTTTGATAAATGATCAGAATGTTAAAATAGATGTAGTGATACATTTTTATTACGTGCATATTGGTATGTACAAAACGAACTAAACGAGTGTTTTAATGGTAACTTGATCTTTGCAAAGAATACATTGCTAATATTAGTTATGGAGCCTTTCGGAGGCTCTTTATAGAGTTGTCACGCACATGATGTAACTCGATAAGAGATTAGAAAATGAGGGATACAATTTCAGTCCGTGACGCTGTGCATGGATTACCTTAGTTCTGTGATTTCCGTGTTTTTTTTTTTTTTTTTAATTGGAACACCCATTTATTTCCACTAACCCCTTCACTGCCAGAGCTTTCATAAACTCATTGTAACGCAAGCAATACGTCCCACTGTAATATACTCATGGTGTAATTCTTACTGTTACCACTGCACAAATCTTCTACTGTTATACAACATTGCAGTAAAATGCCTCAATATACTGACAGCACAATACACAGGATGAAGATTGCTCTCCTTGTGTCAGTGTTACCCAAATGTTCAACGATACACTGACCCCCCCCCCCCCCCACCCCCGCAATTTAATTTTGTGTTTCTGTCGGGTTCTGAATATTTACCTTTGCTTTACTATTTTGTGCTGTTTGGATTTGTATTGGTTAAGGACATTGGGAAACCACTCTGGCAACCACAAGAGTATATTTCCAGAACTGCTAAAATGGGAGCAGGTTTTGTTGCAAACAGCTGTGCAATGTTAATGTCCGTTTCCATCTTGACCTAGTGCTGAAAACGAACAAAACCAAAAGGCGAAATAGCAAACAGGTCAATGGGGCAACGGGGCAAAGTGCTCCTAAAAGCCCGTTCCCACACGCCCCTAACGGACCGTGGTGCTCCCATTTAAATCAGAGGAGAATAGAGTCTCAATTGGAAAGTCCTTCTTGTATCCCCTGGTCCAAATAGCCACTGGAAACATTGCCTCCCCCTCCCCCCCCTTCCCTTGCTCTTCTGTATAGTTCACCATTTAGATGTTTGCTATTTCATTTCTCCCTTTGGTGTTGTCGGTGGACAACCTCCCCTGCTATCTGTTCCCCCCCCCCCCCCCTGGTTTTGTATTCCTTATTTTCCTGTTTCTGTGGCGCCCTCGTCTTTTTCCTGCCTCTTGGCATCACTTGGATAAGTAATATTTCTCTCTTGGGATGTTCTGTACTCTGTATAATATTGTGCTCAGTTTTAGTTCCACGTTTTGATATTGGACTATTGTTTGCGCCTCTGCAATATCCACTGTCACGTTGTATGCTTGTATCATTAAAATAAATATGCTATCTGACATTGGATTGCTAAATGGGTTCTACTGCAGTCCCAATAGAATGTACTCCACATTCCAGTGCTGAGGACACTTGTACATGTTTTACTGTGTTACCTGGGAATGAGGGATTCCTGCTGCCTTCTTCAAGCATCGATCGTTGGATCACATATTTCAAATGTTCTTATTGAGTGGTGCAGTCTGGCCCGACTATAAAAGCAATATACACTTGCAATAATAGTCTTCAGGAAATCGTTCAGATGCAAACACAAAGCTAAGAAAGAATGGTAAATAAATGTAAGACAATGGGGGTTTTTTTTTTTTTGTATCACTGTTTTTGGCAATTACAGGGTTAGAAATCATTCTTTACAAGCGAAGATTAAATGACAGAAGTAAGAGAGATGTCTTTAGGGCTGTATAGTGAAAAAGTATATACATAGTATGCAGAGTAGATTTTTGCTAACTGAAAACAGTTAGCAAAAATGTCAATATCTGTTGGTAAACTTAATAAACACAACAAAATCTATATGTACGCATGCACACCGTTTTGTATTATATGTGCTGCATAGACTCTTTATTATGAATATTGCAGTGGCACAATTTTGGAAAACCAAGTTATAAGTGCAAAGCCGTCTACAGCAGATATTGTTAACTGCCCCACACCCCTGGAATGCCCTTCCCCACAATATCCGACTAGCACTCTCTCTATCCACCTTTAAGACCCACCTTAAAACACACTTGCTTAACGAAGCATATGAGTAGCTACGTGACTGATACTATACACCTCATACATAAACCTTGGCCCCCTGCAGACGCAATCACCAGAACGCCCTCCTACTGTCTCTGTACATTCTCCCTACCTACCAATTAGATTGTAAGCTCTTCGGAACAGGAACTGCTTTTCCTAAATGTTACTTTTATGTCTGAAGCACTTATTCCCATGATCTGTTATTTGTATTTGTTATTAATATGATTGTCACGTGTATTACTACTGTGAAGCACTATGTACATTAATAGCTTTATATAAATAAAGACATACATACATACATACATACATACATACATACAACTAGATTTTCAGCACAGGAATAAAAATCCTGGTCTTTAAATTTGTTGAAAAATACTTACAAGACCGCATAGTTGCTTCCACACTGCTTCTCTGTCACCTTAAAAGCAAGTCCACGAGGTGCTGCAACTTTCTGCACCATTCTAGTTTCAAACAGAAATAGCCGTGAGGAGTGGCCTCTCATTTCATTTGGGACCAATGAAAGGAAGGACGTGCCTTTTCTCTTTGTGACTGGAGCAATTAAACCAAGTGACATGTAGATGTAGTAATCTCATTCTGCTCGGATTGTTCATTTCTTACACGTGTCACCTGTACCTGCAGTATATAGCAGCAGACAGGACACCATACTGTACATACATTAGATACTCATATTTTATATATGTAAATGGAATACATGGTAGATAAAGGAAATGGCTCGTTAACAGTGTACAATAGAAGTATGAATAAGGACAACATGCTAAACAGTTAAAGTGACTTTTCTTTTCATTTAGAAATAAGAGGGAAAAATTTGCTTCCAGAGAACAATCCAACGACAATGAGTAGAGATGCGCAAACTTTCCGTCCATCTGGGTAAATTTAGCACATTTGACCCCCCTCCCCCCCTTCTTTTTTCTTTTTAGTTTGGCGAAAAAGTTTCACTTTGATCCAAAAGTTCGGTTTCCGATAAAAAGACGACGGGCCCTGCGTGTGACATTAATTACAATGTGAGCGTTAAACAATGTTTTAAAAGTCTGCGGGGTGCTAGTTGGCTACGTTGAACCCTTTTGAGTGCCGGTGCGGCCCCAGAGTGCTAGGGCCCCCCCCCCTGCACGCGTGATCATGTGATCGCTCCGTCACTGATGTGGTCTTCCGTTCCCCTTGTAAGCTCGCGCTCCAAAGGAACACAGAACGCGATCTCCCCTAGAGAAATGAGCACGTCGATGATGACGTAGCCACTAAGTCACGGGCCCTCCGGAGCGCCAGACCCCATGACGCAGTAGCTAAAATGTATAGGGAACCCGAAGGGTTAAAAAAGCGAAATAACGAATTTTGAACAATTTCTAGCAAAGCTTTCACGGGTTTGACTCCAAATTGCGGTGCAGCGAATCTCGGCAGGTTCACACGTCCCTGAAAATAAGGACGTTTCGTGACGGCAAAAATACAGTGTAACATTCAAGTATTCTAAGATTCCCCAACTCCGTTGCATTGCTTTTGCTGGGGATCATACACAACAAAACCTGTACCCAGGGCAAAAGCATCATTCGTAACTTGGGCTCTACAGAATGTAGCTGTTTGGGGCCATTTTAGAGTTAATGTAATAGGGTCTATGTATGGTAACACACAAAAAGGTGTGCGTGCTGTAATACACTATTTTCTGCTTGCGGTGGCAGGAACTGTTAATAAAGTAGCCGGTGATAAAGTATAAAGCTGAATAATAACAGGTGCAGGAATTGCTGGATCCCTTTATAACATGTGCATCGTGTAACTCAGGCGTGCTCAATACCAGTCCACAAGACCCCCCCAACAGGTAAAGTTTTAAGGATATCCCTACTTCAGCACAGGTGGCTCAATCTTTGACTGAGCCACTGATTGAGCCACCTGTGCTGAAGCAGGGATATCCTGACCTGTTGAGGGAACTTGAGGACAGCAGTTGAGCCCCCCTGGTGCACCTCATCCCTAGCGCCTCTTATTGACACCAACCAGATCACAAGCTAATACGTTAGCACCGTATTACATTTACAGTTATGTAAAAAGAATATCCCTCTTGGCCCCTCATCCAATATTCTCTAAAGCGAATCCTCCATGCTGGAGAGGGATCTCTAGTCTATTGAATGGGACTAACATCTTCTTTGTATCAATTTTTGCCCCAAGATGACTTAACTTAACTTGATACATAAACCCCAGTGGATGTGATAATGGCGGAGTCAAATGTCTGACTTTGATAAACCCAGGGTTATACCCTATGTTAGAAAGACAAATAAAATAAAACAAAATGTTTTCCCTTTCTTTCTGAGAGGGCATCCCGCCATATACAGATGCAGCGGCCGTTATTCGAACACTTCACGCGGTTTATACCTCGGAATACCCATGTCATGGCGCGGGATTTTTTTCCAACCATACCGCCTTAAGACACGAGTGCAGGCGTGTGCAGAAAATGGCATTTTAGTGTTCTGGCTTTTAAACGGCAAAGGAGAAGAGGGGCACAGCTCACAGCGGAAGCGTCCTAACGGATGAAACGCGTTGGTGCGTGGTCCTATTTCTCTACTGACCATTAAAGATTCATGTATATTTTTTCCCTTGTCTGGATTTGCCCTTATTACCTGCGCTGGCTGACGCTTCCGCTGTGAGCTGTGCCCCTCTTCTCCTTTGCCGTTTTGGATCTACCCTCTGAGGGCTGCACGCTGGAGAATCCTCTCACCTGGATACCACTTCAGGAAGGTAAAGGGCATAGCCCATCGTTTTTTGCCTTCCATTGCTTGACTGTTCTGTGTTATTGCCCCAGGGGTGAGTTTATGCCTACGGGAGACGTAGTTTGGGATAGCCGTGTGGGCACCAACAAGTCCCTGTTATCACCCTGGGAGGCCAATTCATTCATTTCTACATACATTGTTCCTGGTCACTGAAATTCATTTATTGGGAGATTACAATATTGGAGTCTGCTGAGGTGATGCACCAATACACCACACAGCCTATGTTCTGGCTTTTAAACACCTGAAATTGACACAGTAGCACAGTGCTGTATACATTATAATTCATTAATTTCATTGCATTTAATTGCACACCAATCCACGAAATTCAAACAAAGCAACCGCGACAAACACGTGTGCCTGGGGCAATTGGCCGCGTTAATGCCACGTGGAGTGCAGCAGCGCACACAAAAACGGCTCTGTGATTTGTTCGAATAACGGCCGCTGCATCTGTACCTGCTGGCCTCTCTTAGATCATTTTAAGTGAAAGTCCCTCTGAACACCCTTCTGCTTGGGATCGAACAACATGGAAGATATAACTGGTCACACCTCGAATTGCTGATGAATGCCACTAGCCTCATGTGGGGGAGGAACAGTGAAGGTTAGATGAGCAGGGGATTCTGGGAGGGACATTAGCAACCACATGGTATCCCTGATAAACTGGCAATAAATATAAATAAAATTGGTCTGTAAATGTAAAGATTTATTAGAAAACAATTAGGCTTGTACTTTTGACTAACCCAGCTTTCAGATATGTCCAAGACTCATATTTTGGTGGGATTGCACCTTAAATTGCTGAGGGGCCAAATGTGAAACATTCCCTCCAAATAACTACATTTTTGTAGCACTCTGACATATGTGAGATATATGTAGCATGCTGTTAGACTAGTACAGTTTTGAGCGTGGAATGTGTTTGCGTGACAAAATGAACAAATGTAGTCCCTGATAGTGTCTTTCGGGTGTTAAACTTACAGTTTGTGTTGTGATAAGTGCTTTTAAAGCTGCAGTCCAAACTGCCGTTTAAAAAAAAAAAAATGTATTTTCCCCCTTTAAAATGTACATCAATACAATCCACACAATGATAAGTAATTAGCTAAGTTGCCGATCGATCCGTTCTCCTGTGATCGATCGGCGAAGATTCGGCTCGGGGGTTCAATAAATGGCTGTCAGTGCAACAGAAGAGGACCAAAGATGCAAAGTTCTGTGGAGAAAATTATGTGACCAGGTTAAAAATGTAATTGAGTTGTTTTTTAAAAAAAATGCTTCAAGTATTTTCTCATAGTACAGAACTGATTTATTAAAATAAAAAAAATAAAAATAAAGCACATGTAGGCTATCGCTTGGCCTGCAGCGTTAAATACTGATACCAGATATGTCTGCCCTTTCTTTTAAACTTTCATTCTATTTATAAAACCGGTTTGCAGATGGAAAATGTATACTTGTACATAGCCCCAACATTTTCTTTCCCCTGCAATGGTAAATATTTATTTTGTTGATAACATAACTTCAAAATGCAACCTGCTTGTTTACTGTATGCAAGCTTCTACTTTTCTACCTTGCCCAGTGGACATGCTTGTACGTTGGGTTCGCCATCTGCTTTTCCATGTACTCACAACAGTGCGCTCCTTGTTAATTATTGTTTCCCTTTATTGATAAGGTGGTAATAAATAGCACAGAGCAGTTCAATGTGGCAATATCATGATGAGACGGGTAAGGAGGTCACCGCCCTTATGTTCCTCAATCAGAACATTTCCTTTCGCTTATAGGCACCACTGTTCTTCCTTTCTCTGAAACCTGCTTCCGTAACCCCACTGCCAATCCAGGCATCTATAGCACATTTCCTTGGCAATGTGCTGCAGGATCCTCTCTGGTAGCTCAGGAGTTAATCACACTAGAATATCACACACAAAAAAAAGTGGGATATTTAGTTGACAAAAATAGAAAATAGTAGAGGATGTTCTACTTCTTGCAGTGTGTCCACACTGAATACAGCATAAACATCAACAAAAGAAATCCGGTAACACACCAATAAATATCTGGATGCAGTTCCCAGAATAACACATGTTTTATAGACCAGGTTTTTCAGTTGACAGTTCTTTTGCCATTTATTATGTAGTCTTGATGAATAAAAACAAAGTTCCGGGGCACTTGGGACTCTCCATCATGTTTGCCACTTTCTTTCCTTTCTTTCCTTTCTTTCCTTTCTTTCCTTACTTTCCTTTCTTTCCTTTTTTTCCTTTCTTTTCTTTCTTTCTTTCTTTCTTTCTTTCTCTCCTTCTTTCTTTCTCCCCTTCTTTCTTTCTCCCCTTCTTTCTTTCTTTCTTTCTTTCTTTCTCTCCTTCTTTCTTTCTCCCCTTCTTTCTTTCTCCCCTTCTTTCTTTCTCCAATTCTTTCTTTCTCCCCTTCTTTCTTTCTCCCCTTCTTTCTTTCTCCAATTCTTTCTTTCTCCCCTTCTTTCTTTCTCCCCTTCTTTCTTTCTCCCCTTCTTTCTTTCTCCCCTTCTTTCTTTCTCCCCTTCTTTCTTTCTCCCCTTCTTTCTTTCTCCCCTTCTTTCTTTCTTTCTTTCTTTCTTTTTATTACGTTGGACTTCTCCTGATGATTCACTATACTCTGTGTCCTTCACGTATGTATGTATGTATGTATATCTTTATTTATATAGCGCCAAAAGTGTACTCAGCGCTTCACAAAGAATACAGTAGAGGGATTATAATAATAAAATAAGCGCAGCAAAATCAGGAAAGGAAATCCCTGCCCCGGAGAGCTTACAATCTAAGTGTTGGGAGACTTACAGAGACAGCAGGTGGGGGAATAAGAGCAGTAGATGAAAGTGTTTGGCCACAATGGTTGGCAAGAGCGACTGTGATGTGGGTGTGGGACAGTAGCCATGAGTGCAGGCTATTGGGATGCATGATTTGTGAGGTGCGTTTGAAGGTTATTCAACAAAAAACAGAGAAGCCCAAAGCTACATCCAATAAGTGAGGGGCCACTAACCTCCAAAACAGCTGAGACCATTCTTCCTCTAATTATAGAGGTAAATAAGAATTTTAATCAGTTAGTGTTAGGACCTGCAAATTTGGTCATGCCTTGATGTGTCTTGCAGGCTTAAAATGCTTTGGTCAAAGGGTTTAACTAAATTACCCCTTTTCAAGAGACATATTGTTATTCCACTGTTTTATTTTTGTCATATTGGATGTAGCTTTGGGCTACTCTGTTTTTGGTTGTATACATTGTCATGCCCAGTAGTACTCCAATTGACACACACACACACACACACACACACCACACACACACACACACACACTGTTCAACAATCCTATACATCTGCACGCCCGGGGCGAGTGGATTTAACATCTGGGCGAGCTCCTATTGGCCCAAGCAGCACACGTGTTTGTTTTTTAAAATTTTCACTGCTCGCGCTAAAAAAAAACAAAAAAACTCCCCCTACCTGACTGCTGGGTGGCGCGCGCTCCCAGGCTTTGTGGGCGCGCGCTCCCAGGCTTTGTGGGCGCGCGCTCCCAGGCTTTGTGGGTACGCGACCAGGCTCTATACGAGCCCGCGCATCACGATCGATCATGGCGATCTTGCTGGAAGTAAGTACTCCTTTTGCTGCCTCTCGCGCTCCCTCTGCTGCCTCCCGCACGCCTATCGCACTCCCTCTGCTGCCTGCCGCGATGTCCCGTCCCCCCCGCTGCCCACGTGGGATGGGAGGTGATAGCGGGGGTGTTTCTTCTCTGGTCCCCGTGGCTGGCTGCAGTTTTTCTCCGTCCCCCCACCTCGCTGCCCCCGCTGGACGGGAGGTGGTAGCGGGGGTGTTCCTTTCCCCCCGGTCCCCGTGTCAGCCCGCTGGGCGGGAGATGGGAGTAGGGATGTCCCCTCAGGTCCCCGCTTCCCCCCGGTCCCCGTGTCAGCCCCTCTCTGTATCTGGATATCTTATTTACCCTATATAACTTAACTGTCCTATACTACACCAAAATAACCTATACTGCTTTCTTCAAGATTTGACTCTCAAGCTTCAGACGGGAGACATCGGAATCCCCCCTAACCCAGAAGACAGGTAGAAAACACCTCCCCTCCAACTTATAACATTGCGGGAATGAGGTACCTGGACATTGAGGGACTGCGGATCAGGTAAAATCCCAGGTGGGATTTCTGCTTTAGATATTGTGAAGTGGGGGCATCCAGACACTGGATAAAGGGTGCAGGAAATTAGTCATTCACATCTGGCTTTTTTTTGTAAATCCGACATTTACACAAACACACACACGCGTAACCAGGACTAATTGTAGTATAATGTAATACAATAAATAAACTTATGTCAAAAACGAATGTTGTACTTACTAGGAATTTATTCAATTTATTTTTTTATTTTATTTTAGCGGGCCTGGGGGCGGGACAAGGGCAGGGTTGGGGGCGGGACCAGGGCAGGGTTGGGGGCGGGACCAGGGCAGGGTTGGGGGTGGGGCGGGGTTGGGGCGGTACTAGGTGGCGAGTAGATTTTTTTGTTCGGCGAGTAGATTTTTGTGTGATTTGTCGACCACTGTATATATATATATATATATATATATATATATATATATATATATATATATATAATCTATATATGTAGCCCTTTTTCTGAACCCTCCCAAAGGAACTACTGGTCGCTGTACTACACCTGCGGCTCCAGGAGATCTGAGCCTCCGCTAGCTGGGAGCCTGGGGTAACACTCATACACTTCCTTAGCGCAGCGCCTCCACTTACCCAGGATCCCCGTGATGTGAGATTCCCCTGGGCAAGAAATACATACACACACATGTAATGCAAACAACTTTACTGTATTAACGATAATGCAGAGTAACCTTATCACTCTATATTGCAACAGGTAACCTTAGTGGCCCAGCCACTCTCATCAGGAGTAACGTGTCTGTCCCCTCACCGCGTGCCCCACACACCGTGTCCATGTATGATGCTATATGGTATAGGCTCAGTCTTGTGACCACTCGCTCAGTGTTCCTACAAAGAGTTTAGCCTAAGGCGGGATCAGCGCCTGATGACCGGTGTTGGTGCACTTGATGATATAGTACCTGCCGAGCACTCCAGTGCTTGGATCTGCAACTGCTTCACAAAGGATCCGTCGAGTTCCGGCCCGACATCCAGGATCCACCGTTCGGGAAGACCCCACCAGGGTGGCTTCTGCAGCCGCAACGAAGAGCAGCGCCCAACCTTCTGCACAGGTACGCAGTGTCAATGGAGTCCCTATCTGACTCCGTGAACTAACGTGACACTCGCTGTACTATAGGCCGTCCCTACAGCACAGCAACCTTGGATGGCTTTAGGGGAAACTCCTAGGGGCCTACGGGGTAGTCTATCCTATGCAAGTGGGTCACTGACCCCCTGCACCCACACTACCTCTCCCGTACCCACCCGGGTCTCCTCTGGCTAACTTCTCCCTAACCTCTGCAGCAAACACACTGCACACACACTCAACCTGCAGCAACCCACTGCACTGCACACACTGCCTACTTGTCAGCGCTCACAGCACTACCAGCCGTGATACTGACAAGACTGCACCCTCACACACCTAAGGGCAGAGTCCCTAACCTATGGGCCCTCCCTCCGTACCTACCCCCTACCCTGATGGGAATTGGGGCCTGCCTGGGACTGGGGAACTACCTTACCTGGTGTAGGAGCCACTTGCTCCCTACACCCTTCCTTCCCCTTCCTGCTCCCAGCTCCGACTGCCTGCTCCAAAGCCCGCGAAATGTATCTATATGCTCCTCCAGGGAATCCTGGGCCCTCATTGGCCACTATGAGGCACCTGGTGCCTGCCTCCCTATGCCTCCTGGGAGTTGTAGTCCCGTGGAGGCTGCTATAGCATTGGGGCCACGTGTGCGCTTCTCCTGCGCATGCGCGAGTCTCTAAGGGCCGCTGCAACACCCTGACTGTCCCTGCGCATGCGCGATCACTCATACGCTCGCGCAACCTGTCATGGCGGCCCCCGCTAGCCGGGTGCGCCGCCGGGACTCTGAGCGCTCCAAGCGCTCCCTGCACTGGCCCCCACCTTCGTGTTGTGCCGGCGGGTCCGTCGCTGCCTCCGGCGTGCACTCACTTCAATGGATAAAAAAACATTAATTGGAGACAATCTGTAGGTAGGTAGGAGCCAGGTAATATGGTATGAGAGTATACAGTTGGTAAGCAGTAGATACTTATCAGTAGCTGGGAATTGGTCAGAGCATCCCTTCTACAGAGGGGAAGATGGTATCCACGGATAGCTGGTGTATCATCCAGGGCTGCAGGAAATGTCCAGATCTATGCTGTTACACCCCATGTGTAGAGCGCACGAGCGCAATAGCAGCAACCTGTCACTGGAACACCCTGCACCGCTGCACGCGGCTCTGCCAAACCCAGAAGTATCCTCTGCTCAACCTCCACGTAAGGAGTATACACTGGCAAACCTCGAGACAGTTCCACAACCGGCGTGATGAGTGACTTTTTCAAGGAATCGATATATAGTAATATATATATATAGTAATTTGTGGGGTGTCTTAGAGCATGCTGGGTATCTGTGTGTTTATTAACTTTGTCCAGCTGGTCTCAGTTGTTTTGGAGGTTAGTGGCTCCTCTCCCCACAGGGTTTAAGCTCGCCCCTCCCCACTTTCCAAGTAAGCAGGTTTTCTTTTCATGCAGCTGGTTGGGACAGATTCAATGCAATCATTCTTCCTCTAATTTTAAAGGTAAAAAATTATTTTAATCATTTAGTGTTAGGACCTGCACATTTGGTCATGCCTTGATGTGGCTTGCAGGCTTAAAATGCTTTGGCCAAGGGTTTTAACTAAATGACCCCTTTTCAAGAGATATATAGGTATTTCACTGTGTATTTTTATCATATTGGATGTAGCTTTGGACTTCTCTGTTTTTTGTTGTACACATTTAGCCACGCCCAGCACTCCAATTGACACTTATATATATAATTTTGGGGGGTTCTTAGAGCTTGCTGGGTATCTGTGAGGTTTAAGGTTAGTCAGTATTAAATCAGATAGGTTAACCCCATTACAGGGGAAGAGGTGACAGGGAGACGCTGGTGAGTGCAGGTGTGTATATGTCTGGGTCCAGGATTAGGAGAGTACTGCTTCGTTATTCTTAAAATGACCACAATTCAGATGTGTATTATTTCCCAATTTGAAGGGGGAAGTCCCACAAAGCGGGCAAAAATTATTTTAAAAAAATTAACAGCACATAATTGGCTTGTTTTAGAAGGATCCATAACCAGAGGTGGACCAAAATAATTGTATTATTTTTTATTTTTAGGAGGCAATGTTTTTGTTAAGCAGGGGTGCAACAGGAATGCTTCTGTCTCCCCCGTCGGGGGTGGCTTGGTGTGTCAGTGTTTATCTGTGAAACACACACACATATATACACTTATAGCATAGCCTCCCGGCCGCTATGTCTTTTCCTGGGCCCTACCAATGTAAGCCCTGTAGGTGCAGGCAGTGGATGGGGTAGTTCCTTCATAAGGCCTGTGTGCTTCTGCATCCTTGGATTATAACAGCAGTATCCAAGGGCGGGCCTTAGCAACAACCAGGGAGTGCCAACCTGAGGGGTTGGTACTGATTGGACCACACACTGGATGTGAGGGCCTATCAGTATCCAGATCTGGCTTGTTATGAGTCAGAGTTACAGCCACTCCCCAGAGGATATAAAGATTGGCACTTTCCTAAATTCTAGGGCCTTGTGTCTTTCTCCTCCCTCTGTGGAGAGAGCAAAATCTGCCCTCCATCTCATAAGGAGATGTGAGGAGAGGTCCAACAGGCCTGACCTGGGCCTAAAGCCTGAGTCAGGGCACAGCTAGAAGGGAAGAATGTAATGGCCCTGTTATGTGATCGGCATGCAATAAAGACCAAGAAAATATAAAGGAGTGTGATTTAGTGTCTGCTAAAAGTAGAAGAGGTATCAGTATGGACCATCCCCTGCCATCACAGAGGATCCATGCTGTGTGGAGGCGCTGCACCAAGCAAGAACTAAGGTAACCTGTGATCCTGTCCTGTTTCTCCCCACAACATCGCGGAGCACTCAGCCCTCCTGTTTACCAACAGGTACAGCCAAACAACTAGTGAAGTAGGGGGGGGGGGGGTACAAGGGCTACATACTTCCTCCCTGCCCCTGCCACACTCTCTGAATTGAGAACGGGGGGAGGGGGGGCAGAGTCCTGGAGTTCTCTGCCTTGCTCCTGCCACCACTTCTTGCGCTTCGCTCCTACCCGCTCAATTATCACTCGCCCTCCAACCCCTCCCCCCCCCCTACCGGCACATTAAGCAGTACTTGTCAGTCACCGCCGCGACTGGTCACAGTGCACCCTGCTCTGCTTTGCACTCTCGCATGATGGGGAGCGCTGTTGATGGTCGTGGAGGGGATTGACACGTCTGTTAGCACTGCACACAGTCATAAAAAATAAATGAAAACATCACATAGTACAGTAATGTTAAAATACAGTGATTCTGTGTGCGAAGCTCAAAAAATGACTACTCACATGAAAGTAGCCAAAATCAAGCAGCCATCCAACTTAAGGGGTGGATGTACCCTGTGAATATGCAGCAGCCACCAGCCACCAACCTCCAAGGAAGAAAAGGAAAAAGACCATATAGTGTAGACGGTATTATATTCTGACAATAGATATACAAATGAAGGCTTACACTCTGTATGATCAAGATAGGCGAAAATGGATAGCGGGTAACAGGTACACAGTGAGTCGCGATCTCATGGGTTACTCGTTGTCCTCCGCTTCACCAGAACACTGTATCCACACCGGGGCTCCCGTCACGTCACTTCCGGGGCGTCGAGAACCGCCGGGCCTGATGGTAGGAGTGGATTCTCGGTGTTCCTTCTCTTGGGTATTGCTGGACTGAAACACTCTACGCGTTTCGCCGTTGTATGCTTACGGCTTCGTCAGGAGTGTCAATTGGCTGCTAAATCCTACTTTAAATACCCTTAAGCCCTCCCTTATGATAACATCCTATTGGCTAATAAATGAATCATTATAATTGTAGGTGGAGTAAGCAGAATAGAGTGGGCAGATGTATCTCACTTTGATTGCCCCCAAGACCTCCCTTATTTTAACATATTATAAGGTACAACATATGAAATGGGCGGAAATAGAGTGGGCAAATTAACACATATTAATAAAATTTAAATTAATAAAATTGCCCCACTAGGCATAAAATAAATTAAAACATTGTAACATATTAAAAACCCATTAAAAATATATTAGAGCACATATGACATAAATTTAACTAAATTACATTCTAACTTTATTAACAGCGATTGATGTTTATCTCTGAAAAAGAGTAAGGAAAAATATAATTAGTATTCATAGAATATTACATAATACCCGAAATGTTCCTATAGTTCTAAGCAATTACTTAATACAAAATAGGATAGGATATAAGATGATTTCAAAGGAAGACTCCTAATTCTATATCAACATTTAATCCCCTGGGGGCCAAAGTTTTCATAATGAAAATCCAATACGTCTCCCTTTTGGTTAATAGAATATTTCGATCCCCTCCCCTCCAATGAGTTAATACATTCTCCTCCCTCTGTGGAGAGAGCAAAATCTGCCCTCCATCTCATAAGGAGATGTGAGGAGAGGTCCAACAGGCCTGACCTGGGCCTAAAGCCTGAGTCAGGGCACAGCTAGAAGGGAAGAATGTAATGGCCCTGTTATGTGATCGGCATGCAATACAGACCAAGAAAATATAAAGGAGTGTGATTTAGTGTCTGCTAAAAGTAGAAGAGGTATCAGTATGGACCATCCCCTGCCATCACAGAGGATCCATGCTGACTGGAGGCGCTGCACCAAGCAAGAACTAAGGTAACCTGTGATCCTGTCCTGTTTCTCCCCACAACATCGCGGAGCACTCAGCCCTCCTGTTTACAAATAGGTACAGCCCAACCACTAGTGAAGTAGCTGGGGAAGCAGACCCACTCAATCTCAATTAGGGGGGGGGGGTACAAGGGCTACACACTTCCTCCCTGCCCCTGCCACACTCTCTGAATTGACAGCAGGGAGGGGGGGGGGGCAGAGTCCTGGAGTTCTCTGCCTTGCTCCTGCCACCACCTCTTGCGCTTCGCTCCTACCCGCTCAATGATCACTTGCCCTCCAACCCCCCCCCCCCCCCACCCCACCGGCACATTAAGCAGTACTGACTGACTTGTCAGTCACCACCGCGACTGGTCACAGTGCACCCTGCTCTGCTTTGCACTCTCGCATGATGGGGAGCGCTGTTGATGGTCGTGGAGGGGATTGACACGTCTGTTAGCACTGCACACAGCACAGCCAGCTTTCCCCTGGGCCTAGGACTGTTACGCCGGTGCTGCCCGCAGACCAGACCCGTCCCCTGAGCTGAAGGGGGAAGTGGTAATACACGCACCCGCAGGAAAGGGAGCGTGTCCGGAGTGTGGTATAAAGTGTTGCCAGGCCAGGTGTAGAAATGTAGACAATACTTGCCGGTACCAGTTGAAGAGATAGAGTGAAGAATGCCTTGCAGAGGTCAGGGAGTAGAGAGTGGAGGTAGGTTGTAGTCCAAGCCGTGTTCAAGGGGTAACCAGAGTGTGCGTTGTCCAAGGAGTGCCGAGATCGAGAGCCAGGGGTGGTAGTCGTACGAGCCGCGTCAGAACCTGAGAAAACACTAAGAGAATCCAAGAGTACTTCCATACAGAGACTATGTCGAGCAAAGACTGAGAGCAGAGAGGAGCTAGATAAAGCAGGGAGATCCAATCAGGAACGGAGGCGGGACCGGAAAAGCTACAGGGAGACACTGCAGATTTGTGCAGGCATAACAGGCCAGGTGAGTTTTGTTGGTAACCTGAGTATGCCCGTGCGGCGTGCGGGGGCGGAGCCTGAGGTCCGGGGGAAAGGAAGAAGAGTGTGCAGAATGAGCGCGCTCCGTAACGCATGAACGCGCGTGGACCGCGACAGAGGAGGGTGCAGGTGTGCGCATGGGAGGCCGTGGGCACGCCCGGCGCTGAGCAGAGGAATCGCCGAGGGGAGTGATCCCGCGACGGCGGCAGGGGCGGGGAGCCGCGGAGACTGGTAAGGTAGGGTTGAGTTGTGTGTCCAGGGGCTCCCTGTGAGAAGAGAGTGCTCTGTGTGGGGAGCGCGGAGAACGTCGATTCCTGACAGAACTAGATGTTCCACTGGGGGACACCCGTGTCCTTGGCGTTGCAACACCCTCTTGCCTCCTCCTCTCACTCTTCCCCTTTCTGGATGAACAATCTTCCTGCATGTAAGAGTTTACAAACCATGTCATCTGAAAGGAGATTAGGTGAAGATTGTGTAAACACTCCAAAGTATTTAGTTTCTACAGACATTAAAAGTTTAAACAATATTTTAAAATACTTATACTTGTTTCGTGTGTCTATAAACATGTAGGTGTCAATCACCCACGTTGAGCCTATAAAACATGACACTGCCAACTAGTTCTCTTTGGTTCTACGAATGACTGTTCCATTCATTAGTGCCTCGAGTATCTTTTTTCTCTACACTTAAACCAGCTTAAATATCTTAAGAACATCTCCTAATAATCATATATGAAATCTAACATGAAATATGCAATCCATCCTGTTATTAATAAGGGATAGTTAGGAGCTGAAACATAACTGAGGGATATAATGTAGCAATTTCAGTGAGTAATTAACTCAGTTCGTGAATTTTCAGACATTTTTTTTTTTTTTTAAGTATCAATGCAAATATTTTTTATTTGCTTCCCTTTTAAGCAAATTTTTTGCTTTCACTTTTGTGAAAGTTTCACATATTCGAATTAAAAATAAATTATGGCGGCGACTTTTAAAACTCAGAAAAAAGTTGCAAAAAGTCGAATTTGCAAAGGAATGCCATTTTTCGCAGCAGAGTCTATCTTTGGCGAAAGGTTTTCTTATTTTTAACTAGGATAAAAATGGAGTTATGTAGCAGTTCTTAGGAAATTCACAGAGGTGGCTAGTTTTAAGATGCTTTTTCAAATTAAGTTCGTTGCATCAATATTTCTCAAAATGTATATTAGTACATGATTTCACAATAGTGTATAATCAAAGCTAAAGGTCAAACTATTAAACATTTTTAAATACAGGCTGTCCTCGGTTATCCAACACAATGCATTCTTGGAAATGGCATCGGATAGTGAATCGTCGTAAAGTGAAGCCCATTTTCTGCCCATTGGTTTGTATTATAACGTGTCGGCTATGAGTGTCGGTGAGCGTCGGAAAAACTGCCCCTTGGTATGAATTATAAAGCGACAGATATGTCATTTGTCAGAAAGTAAGGACCACCTGTATGTGGAAATGTTTGATTTATTTATTTACTCTTTTAGCTTTATTACTTATGGTGAAGTCAGGGCCGGTTTAACCATTAGGCCAACTAGGTGGCTGCCTAGGGTGGCAGAATGGGGGGGGGGGGGAGGGCGTCAGTTGCCTAGTTCTCTTGGAGAAGGGAGGGAGCAGGGAAGTTGCTAGGGGCTGGGCAGTTTTCTCCATTTTGATTGTCTGCATTACCCAGCAGCAGCCAATCGGGAGGAGGAGAAAAGAGCGTGGGGACGGGGACAAGTGGTGGAGGAAACCGCATAGACTGGAGAGAGTTGTGTGTGTGCGTTTGTGTGTGTTTTTTGTGCCTGTCCTGTGTGTGTGTGTCAGGGAGAGGGGGGGAGGGAGAATGAGGCGGGGGGGGGGGGGCAAAGAGAGAATGAGGTAGGGAGCCGGAGAAAGAGAGAGGTGTGGTGTGGTGGGAGTGGAGAGAGAATGAGCAGGGGGAGGAAAGAGAGAGAGAATGAAAGAGGGAGCGAAAGGGAATGAGAGGGAGGGGGAGTGTATATGAATGTCAGATAAAAAAATCTATTTGGTATAAATGTGACCCGGTCCCCCTTCATACCCTTACCTTCCATTATGGCTGTGTCTGGCAGTGGAGGATGGGGAGAGTGCGGGGAGGTCTGCGGGCCGCTGGAGCAGTGATCGGATCGCCGGCGGCTCTCTTAGCAGGGCGCCGCCATTTTGCACGTGGTCGCGCATGCGCAACGCTTTGCGCAGGAAGATAGTGGAGTTACAGTGGCCATCTTGCTTCACCCACGCACATGCGCAGTATAGCACAAGCGGCGGCCATTACACCCAACAGCCCCACTATGCACAGCAGTTGGTCAGGTGCCAGGAACCAGCCAATAGGGCTGCAGCAATCCCCTGCTCCCTGAGACTGTTACTTTTCGTGCGCAGGAGCCACGTTATTCGGAGCAGGAACAAAGAAGGGGTAGGTTGTGTGTGCAGAGGTCTGTGGCTCCTGCACTAGGCCATATACCCCCTGTTAGGCCCCAGCTAGGCCCCGACTCCTCTCAGATTGTGGTTGCTGCAGGGACAGGTCAATAGATAGGGACATTGCCCCTGTAGTACCAGTGTGAGGGACACAGACAGGACACGGCGGTATCCTTTTCACAGGTGGTCTGGGACCAGCCACCTGCTACCAAAGAGAGTCCTAAAGGTGGTACCATCAGCGCGGGGCCCACCCAACGTAGAGGCGGAGATGTCAGCGCGCACAGGTGTGGACACACCCGGCAGGTACCCAACAAAGTGCACCAACTCACTCTTACACCTAACTGGGCAGCCCTGTACCATACATTGGGTTGAGGTATTGACCTCGTGGACACCGGGTTCGTTGGGTGCCCAAGGACCCCAAGGTTCTTTGGGAATTGCAGCCGTGCGAGGCCTGGAGGGTAGTTGTACTTTATTAGTGCCATATAGTAAACTGTTATGCTTTCCATGTGTGTATTCTTTAATGTCCTGTAATGGGGTAATTCAGGCACTCCCCAGGTTCCCAGCAGCAAAGGCTCAGGTTTCCTGTGAGCCACAGGTATCGCACCACACACACCGTAGCTGCCATATCTCTCAGGGGTGGGGGGAAGTGCACTACATAAGATTTTAATTTTTTAGTTTGGAAATAAATATGCGAAAGTTAATGGTGCTTTGGGTGGACTGGTGAGGGAGGGGCACAGAAAGCTGAATGTTTGCCAAATACGACATCCAATTGACAAACCATATATGGTAATAAGTATAAAGTTAAATACCGGTACTTCAATAATAAAATGTTCTTGGTTATTTAGTTAAACCCTTTGGCCAAAGCGTTATAAACCTGTATATATATATACTGTATATATATAATGTCAAAAGGAGTGCTACTGAGCATGGCAAATGTATTCAACAAAAGACAGGGGAGCCCAATGCTACATCCAATTGACAAAACATATATGGTAATAAGTATAAAGTTAAATACTTCAATAATAATATTTTCTTGGTTATTTAGTTAAACCCTTTGGCCAAAGCGTCATAAGCCTGCATACCAACGCCAAGGTATAACCAAACTTGCAGGTCCTAACACTAGACTGTGAACCTTCCCTTGTACCTCTGTATGACAACAAACAACCACAGTAGGTCCTGTCCATGCAGCAAAATGACAAAACCAGGGAGTAGGGGAAGAGTCGGGACTGACCTTTGGGGCCCATGCCTGGGGGTATGAGTCCAGGGCTCATCTGGAGGCCACGTGTACGCAGTGTAATCTGACTGTATTCTGAAGTTGAAGAATACAGAGTGTTCCAGTTTATAAAATATACTCCTGCCTCTGTGTGCAATCTAGCAAGGGTAGTATCCGAGTGTTCTCCTGCGGGCATTGCCTCCGGCAATCCTGGAGCCTGCAGGGGATGGAGGCGCTGAACCACCGAGAGAAGGACTAAACATCACCCCAAAAGTCTGTCCTGTCTTTTCCCATACCACCGGCAGAAAGCTCAGCGTCCTGTGAACCAGCAGGTACCCAGCACTACCCACCCTGTAATAGGCAGATCTCCCAGAGGGTGGGGGAAACACTGTTACATGTGGATTGTATTGATGCACATATTAAAGGATGGGGGGAGGGGAATGAGAGAAAAAAACATTCGCTTGGACTGCTGCTTTAAAGGTAACAGAAAGGGTATCTACAAACAAGTTTAAGGCTACTTGTCCTGGTATTTCAATTGGCTACTGTTTTAAGGTTTTTTGTTCACATTGAGGTCGAAAGACTTTTCGTGCTCCGGGGATTCCCCCTTTTTCTTCTTTCTGATCTCCAGAAATGTGATTGCTACAAACAATGCTGATCTGTACACAAAGGGAAAGAGGCCATGTGCCCCTATTATGGTCATCAGAAAACATGCTTTGATTTGCATGAGTTTCTAAGAAGGATACATATCCCATATATTTAATATATTATAGGTTTACTCTTAAGTCAATGTCCCCATTAAAGTGATTGCTGCTATCAACCGTAAAACATAGCGTGCTACTACTAATAATAATTACAACAACAAAAAGGGGGAGGGGGGCATCAGAGGTGTTGGCAGAACAGTCACTGGGCAACATAACAATTTTAGTTTGTTGTTCAAGAACCGTGAAACGCAGCAACGAAGTTGTGGCTGCTGGTATAAGTTTATTGTAATATGAGAGCGGGGAAAATGCTAGTCTTGTATAGCATTCTGAGAAGTGAAAGGCTGCACATTATTAAACAATGCAACTGCTACAAGCCAGAAGCTGAAAAAGTAAACACGTAATCACTCCCCGGAGGTCTCTGCTCCCACCCACCGTGGCTGGCAAGTGCCAAATCGCACGCACGGCCGGCAACCCCACTGCATATAAAAAAAACTGCCTGCTTTTCCCCTGTGTCGCGCCCCTCCTTACCTTCATTGCGGCGTCCAATGATGCCACGGGGTCATGTGACGTCATGTGACCCCGCTGCGTCAAATGATGCTATGTTGTCATGGCGACAGGTGTCAAATGGTGCCGCGGGGTTATGTGACGTCACGTCATTTCACGCCGCATTGCCATGGCGACGTGTGACCTGAAGTAGGCTCAATTCAGGTAAGTGAGTTACAGAGGCCTCGTGCTGAAGTGCGCGGGGTCTCTGTAACCGCCGCGACACCCCTAAAAAAAAAATCTCTCGCGCATCCCTGATATATACAACTCCTCCTCTCATTCCTTCTTCACCCCCTCCTCTGGTCCTCTGGAGGGAGTTAGCGCCACCTTCAGGTCATTCCGCTTCTAAAGCAAGTACAATCCGGTCGATTTGCATGTTAAACCGGGCTGTCTGTCCCTTTTTTTTTAAAAATAGAAGTAGTTTAGAAGATGCGATTTGCAATAGAGAATACTGTTTTTTCCCCATATTTCATTTTGCTTCTTGTGCACATGCAAAAACGTGCGGTTTGGCAATCACACCTTCATAGCTACGGTAATAAGCCCCATAGTGTGTGTGTTCGTGAATGCTGTGTGCATCTGGTCTGCATGCGTGTGTAGTATCTGGTTACGTATGTATCTGACTTGTGTATCTGGTACCGTGTGCGTGTAGATTTGTGCCTTTGTATGATATATGGAGCTTGCTTATTGTATGGTTGTGGGCATGCATGGGCGTATGGTGCGTGTATCTGTTGGGAGTCTGTGTAAGGTGTGGGGGCAGCCTGATTCTTGGGCCAGGTGGTTGGACTTCCCCCCCCCCCCCCCCGGCTAAAATTTGCCAGCCAGACACTGGGAGGCGCCGGCCGTGTGGTTGGGCTGAACAAAGAGGTGGAAAAGCTGGGTGCCAGTTGTGCGGTTGGGCCTAAGCTGCCACAGGGAGACTGTTTTTTGTGAAGCGTTCCCGAGCAGGGTTAGGGACTCTGGAGATCAGCTGAAATATGTTTGGTGAGGATCTCAAACATACACGTTTTCCAGAACACATTGGTGTTGCTGTTGACATGTTTTTCTATCCTGCTGGCGGGCATTTGAGGTTACAAACTGTAAATTGTAACAACAAATAAAGCTGTGACCTAATTCTTATTTCCACTTCAATTGTATTTGTGTCTCTTATTCTAGGTGGTTTCTAAAATGAGGGATCAGCACTTAAGCCAGGGGCGCAACTATAGCCTGGGTGTCCGTGCTCTTGGGGGGCCCACTAAACCCCCCCTCCCCCCTGTCGGAGGCCCATCTGTCTCTCTTCAGATAGAGACAGGCTTGGGTGGGTAGGAGGAAAGCGGAGGTTGGAGGAGATCAGAGGCCGATGCCTGCTGCGGTGTGCGGGGCTGATCACATTAGAACAGCTGTAGCCAGTAGGAGGGAGGAGGGCAACAGGGCCGTCTGGACAGTTCTGGGCAGCAGTTGGCTTTGCACATAACTCCTCTCTGGATCTACCAGTTCTGTGTGTCTGTTGATGTGTGTATATGTGTGTGTGTTTATATGTATGTGTTGTATGGTATGTGTGTTGTATGCATAGCAGGGTTCCCCTACCCCATTGTCAGTCAGTGCCGGGAATGTTGTGGGCGGCGTGCAGTGGCGGTAGCGTGGCATCTGCCGGTGGGTGGTGAGAGCTGCGCGGGTGGCGGTGGTGACGGGCACGCCGGAGGCTCTGTTGGCTCCCTTTGCAGCGCGCCACCATGATGGATGTGCGCGCGCATGTGCGAGATGCTGCGCATGCGCAGGATAGGCACGCAAGGCGGTCAATAGAGGAACAGGGCTGCTAGGACTACAAACCCCATAATGCACAGGGGCTAGGCACCAGGTGTTTCACTATAGCCAATAGGGCTGCTCAATTCCCCTGCACAGAATTGGATACATTTTCACGCGCTGGGACCGCGAGGCATTCAGAGCTGGGAAAAGGAAGGGGTAGGTTGTGAGTGCAGGTGTCTGTGGCACCTGCACTAGGCCAGATACCCCCTGTTAAGCCCCAGCTAGGCCCCCACTCACCTGAGCTTGTGGCTGCTATAGGGACTTGCCCTTAGACAGGAACATTGCCTGCTTAGGGACACAGTGAGAAGCCGCACAGTGACTGCGGCCTGCAGTCCAGACCATCAGAGACTATCATCAGTGTGGGACCTTCCAGCTGGATACCACCCACCGCGGAGGCGGACTCATCGCTGACATCGCTCGCAGGTACCCAACTATTTGCACCAACTCACCTTCACACATTAGTGGGCAGCGCTCTACCACACATTGGGTGGGGGGATTGACCATGTGGACACTGGGTGGGTTGGGTGCCCAAGGGCCCCTAGGTACTTTGGGGGATGATGACTCCATTGAGAGGGGGCAGAGTATTGGGCGGTACGGCCGTGCAAGGCCTGGTGGGTAGGCTGTAATTGTATTAGTTGCTTATAGTAAACTTTTCTGCTTTACCAAGTGTGTATTCTTATTATGTCCTGTGACGGGGTCATTGTACACCATAGAATCCTGCACAGGTGGAGGCGATACCGAGCATCGTTCCAGAATACCCCCCAGGCTCCCAGCAGCAGAGGCTCCGGTCTCCTGTGAGCCAAAGGTATTGCACCGTAACACACACACCGTAGCTACACATCTCTCATTGGGTGGGGGAAAGTGCGCTATATATGGTATGTGTGTTGTATGGTGTGGTATGTTGTATGGTATGTGTGTGTGTTGTATGGTATGTGTGTGTGTTGTATGGTATGTGTGTTGAATAGTATGTGTGTGTTTTATGGTATGTGTGTTACACTATGTTGCATGTTTGGTATGTGTGTGTGTATATATTGGGGGGAGGGAAGAGAGAGGATTGGGGAGGGAGGAGATAGAGGATGGGGGTGGGTGGGTGGTAGGAGAGAGAAGGTGGGGGGGAGGGAGGAGAGAGGGTGGGGGGAGGGAGGAGAGAGGATGGGGGTGGGTGGGAGGAGAGAGATGGTGGGGGGGGGGAGAGGATGGGGGTGGGTGGTAGAAGAGAGAGGATGGGGGAGAGGAGAGAGAGGATAGGGGGGAGTGAGGAGAGAAAGGATGGGGGGAGGAGAGAGGATGAGGGAAGAGAGAGGATGGGGGAGAGGAGAGAGGATAGGGGGAGTGAGGAGAGAAAGGATGGGGGGAGGAGAGAGGATGAGGGAAGAGAGAGGATGGGGGATGGAGGAGAGAGAGGATGAGGGTGGGTGGGAGGAGAGAGAGGGTGGGGGGGGAGGGAGGAGAGAGAAGATGGGGGTGCGTGGTAGGAGAGAGAGGATGGGGGAGAGGAGAGAGAGGATAGGGGAAGTGAGGAGAGAAAGGATGGGGGGAGGAGAGAGGATGAGGGAAGAGAGAGGATGGGATTGGAGGAGAGAGTGAGGATGGGGGGAGAGGAGGGAGGAAAGCAAAATAATGGGGAGGGGGAATTTTCCCGGTTTGTACATATGAAAATCTGGTCACCCTAAGGAGGAGGAGATCTGATGATGAGGGGAGAGAGCTGATGATGATGAGGGGGAGAGTTCTACTGAGGAGGGGGAAGAGAGCTGACGATGAGAAGGGAGAGAGAGCTGATGACAAGGAGGGGGGAGAGATGAGGAGGAGGAGGGTGGAGATGAGGAGGGGAGCAAGATGAGGAGGATGGGGAAAGATGAGGTGGAGGAGGGGAAGAGAAGAGGTGGAGGAGGGGAAGAGAAGAGGTGGAGGAGGGGAAGAGAAGAGGTGGAGGAGGGAAAGAGAAGAGGTGGAGGAGGGGAAGAGATGAGGAGGGGGAGAGATGAGGAGGGGAGAGATGAGGGGGAGAGATGAGGGGGAGAGATGAAGGGGAGGAGGGGGAGAGATGAGGCGGAGGAGGGGGAGAGATGAGGGGGAGGAGGGGGAGAGATGATGAGGGATGATGACGAGGAGGGATGGAGAGAGATGATGAGATAGAGGATGGGGAGGGGGAAAAACTTGCAGTCTATTAATATTAATGGGGCCTTGAAATTATTTTTGCCCGGGGGCCCGTGAATATCTAGCTACGCCACTGACTTAAACCTTTATGGCGCTGGCAAGTTAATGTCTGCACAAGGATGGGGTATATCTTCTTGTACGTGCTGGTCATGGCAAAGGCAAAGCTGTAATGCTGGTACCTGAAATTTGAGGTCATCACCTCTTCCATTGACACCCTCGGAGTCAGTTCTGTTATAAGAAATGAAGAGATGTGGAGTGGTCTAATTATCATATACACAGAAGTACAACTGTTTTATGTGAGAAAGATCTCATTTAAGAATCAAGAAACACTTCTCATCTCTATGCAAGGAGGGTAAAACTGAATTCCAAAGACACTCCAGAAAATATGAAAAGTATGCTTTAAGCTCGAATAAAAATCCTTTCCATGTTGAATACTATAAATCTTGGGCAATAGTAATGGTGTTAAAAGTGAAGTTGGCACAGAGCACTGTTAGCGGTTCATCAGAATGTTCATTTACATACAATTGAACGAGTGAGTGAAGGCTCTGACTGAACACAATGCCAAGGAGTTGGAAGCAGGGGAACCTGGTTAAAATTCCAGTGTCTGCTCCTTGTGACCTTAGACAAGTCACTTTATCTCCCTGTGCCTCAGGCACTAACATTAGATTGTAAGATCTACGGGCGTGGACTCCAAATTCTATTTGCAGCACAGCGTACACTGTCAGCACTATATATATATTGTGATGCAATCACTGTCTCTAGGTGTTGAAATAGGACAGCTAGGGGACTTTCCAGCATACATGGAGTTAATTTACCCAAAATAAGCTACCCTCAGGTGCAGCTGATAAGCCTGGTCTGAATGAACAAGGAAGTGTTTTAAGGCAGACACAGGGAGCTGCCATGCTGAGTGAGAGAGACTGATTTTTCCTCAAAGAAGGGGAGAGATAGAAAGTGCTACCCAGCTAAAGAAGAGGCTGGCACAGTTCCTTAGACCCGCTGGACGGTTGTCGCGGAGTCTGCTGGGACTGGCTGGGTTGGAATCACAGACGGAAGAATGAAGGACGCGAGACCGGGCTGAAGCAGGGATGTCCTATCCATAAAGTTGGAACTATAGAGGTGGGATTCTCGGAACTTTCGCAGGATCCAGAGGGAACTACCTGGAGCCCCAACAGAAAAAGATAAGAGAGACACTATATTGCTGTGTGCAGAGACTGTGTATGTTTAGATGTAATCGTACCTGTTTTGGGGTGGGAACCAGCTTAGCTGTTCATTCAGTTAGTAAGGGCTGAAGCTGCATGTGTAGTTAGTCTCCTAAGAAGAGTAGGCATTTATTTTATGATTTGTTTTGACTTAAAGGGACGGTGGGCCTGTTAGTGTATAATTTAACCCTGTATTGAGAAATACTACGTTTCCTGCCTTAATCTGGGACTAAAAAAACATGCTTTGATTTGCATGAGTTTCTAAGAAGGATACATATCCCATATATTTAATATATTATAGGTTTACTCTTAAGTCAATGTCCCCATTAAAGTGATTGCTGCTATCAACCGTAAAACATAGCGTGCTACTACTAATAATAATTACAACAACAAAAAGGGGGAGGGGGGCATCAGAGGTGTTGGCAGAACAGTCACTGGGCAACATAACAATTTTAGTTTGTTGTTCAAGAACCGTGAAACGCAGCAACGAAGTTGTGGCTGCTGGTATAAGTTTATTGTAATATGAGAGCGGGGAAAATGCTAGTCTTGTATAGCATTCTGAGAAGTGAAAGGCTGCACATTATTAAACAATGCAACTGCTACAAGCCAGAAGCTGAAAAAGTAAACACGTAATCACTCCCCGGAGGTCTCTGCTCCCACCCACAGTGGCTGGCAAGTGCCAAATCGCACGCACGGCCGGCAACCCCACTGCATATAAAGAAAACTCTGCCTGCTTTTCCCCTGTGTCGCGCCCCTCCTTACCTTCATTGCGGCGTCCAATGATGCCACGGGGTCATGTGACGTCATGTGACCCCGCTGCGTCAAATGATGCTATGTTGTCATGGCGACAGGTGTCAAATGGTGCCGCGGGGTTATGTGACGTCACGTCATTTCACGCCGCATTGCCATGGCGACGTGTGACCTGAAGTAGGCTCAATTCAGGTAAGTGAGTTACAGAGGCCTCGTGCTGAAGTGCGCGGGGTCTCTGTAACCGCCGCGACACCCCTAAAAAAAAAATCTCTCGCGCATCCCTGATATATACAACTCCTCCTCTCATTCCTTCTTCACCCCCTCCTCTGGTCCTCTGGAGGGAGTTAGCGCCACCTTCAGGTCATTCCGCTTCTAAAGCAAGTACAATCCGGTCGATTTGCATGTTAAACCGGGCTGTCTGTCCCTTTTTTTTTTTAAATAGAAGTAGTTTAGAAGATGCGATTTGCAATAGAGAATACTGTTTTTTCCCCATATTTCATTTTGCTTCTTGTGCACATGCAAAAACGTGCGGTTTGGCAATCACACCTTCATAGCTACTGTAATAAGCCCCATAGTGTGTGTGTTCGTGAATGCTGTGTGCATCTGGTCTGCATGCGTGTGTAGTATCTGGTTACGTATGTATCTGACTTGTGTATCTGGTACCGTGTGCGTGTTGATTTGTGCGTTTCTATGATATATGGAGCTTGATTATTGTATGGTTGTGGGCATGCATGGGCGTATGGTGCGTGTATCTGTTGGGAGTCTGTGTAAGGTGTGGGGGCAGCCTGATTCTTGGGCCAGGTGATTGGACTTCCCCCCCCCCCCCGGCTAAAATTTGCCAGCCAGACACTGGGAGGCGCCGGCCGTGTGGTTGGGCTGAACAAAGAGGTGGAAAAGCTGGGTGCCAATTGTGCGGTTGGGCCTAAGCTGCCACAGGGAGACTGTTTTTTGTGAAGCGTTCCCGAGCAGGGTTAGAGACTCTGGAGATCAGCTGAAATATGTTTGGTGAGGATCTCACACATACACGTTTTCCAGAACACATTGGTGTTGCTGTTGACATGTTTTTCTATCCTGCTGGCGGGCATTTGAGGTTACAAACTGTAAATTGTAACAACAAATTAAGCTGTGACCTAATTCTTATTTCCACT
This sequence comes from Ascaphus truei, assembly GCF_040206685.1. NCBI lineage: Eukaryota > Metazoa > Chordata > Amphibia > Anura > Ascaphidae > Ascaphus > Ascaphus truei. The sequence continues at coordinate 26,420,064 of NC_134485.1, read as the reverse complement.
TCAATTGTATTTGTGTCTCTTATTCTAGGTGGTTTCTAAAATGAGGGATCAGCACTTAAGCCAGGGGCGCAACTATAGCCTGGGTGTCCGTGCTCTTGGGGGGCCCACTAAACCCCCCCTCCCCCCTGTCGGAGGCCCATCTGTCTCTCTTCAGATAGAGACAGGCTTGGGTGGGTAGGAGGAAAGCGGAGGTTGGAGGAGATCAGAGGCCGATGCCTGCTGCGGTGTGCGGGGCTGATCACATTAGAACAGCTGTAGCCAGTAGGAGGGAGGAGGGCAACAGGGCCGTCTGGACAGTTCTGGGCAGCAGTTGGCTTTGCACATAACTCCTCTCTGGATCTACCAGTTCTGTGTGTCTGTTGATGTGTGTATATGTGTGTGTGTTTATATGTATGTGTTGTATGGTATGTGTGTTGTATGCATAGCAGGGTTCCCCTACCCCATTGTCAGTCAGTGCCGGGAATGTTGTGGGCGGCGTGCAGTGGCGGTAGCGTGGCATCTGCCGGTGGGTGGTGAGAGCTGCGCGGGTGGCGGTGGTGACGGGCACGCCGGAGGCTCTGTTGGCTCCCTTTGCAGCGCGCCACCATGATGGATGTGCGCGCGCATGTGCGAGATGCTGCGCATGCGCAGGATAGGCACGCAAGGCGGTCAATAGAGGAACAGGGCTGCTAGGACTACAAACCCCATAATGCACAGGGGCTAGGCACCAGGTGTTTCACTATAGCCAATAGGGCTGCTCAATTCCCCTGCACAGAATTGGATACATTTTCACGCGCTGGGACCGCGAGGCATTCAGAGCTGGGAAAAGGAAGGGGTAGGTTGTGAGTGCAGGTGTCTGTGGCACCTGCACTAGGCCAGATACCCCCTGTTAAGCCCCAGCTAGGCCCCCACTCACCTGAGCTTGTGGCTGCTATAGGGACTTGCCCTTAGACAGGAACATTGCCTGCTTAGGGACACAGTGAGAAGCCGCACAGTGACTGCGGCCTGCAGTCCAGACCATCAGAGACTATCATCAGTGTGGGACCTTCCAGCTGGATACCACCCACCGCGGAGGCGGACTCATCGCTGACATCGCTCGCAGGTACCCAACTATTTGCACCAACTCACCTTCACACATTAGTGGGCAGCGCTCTACCACACATTGGGTGGGGGGATTGACCATGTGGACACTGGGTGGGTTGGGTGCCCAAGGGCCCCTAGGTACTTTGGGGGATGATGACTCCATTGAGAGGGGGCAGAGTATTGGGCGGTACGGCCGTGCAAGGCCTGGTGGGTAGGCTGTAATTGTATTAGTTGCTTATAGTAAACTTTTCTGCTTTACCAAGTGTGTATTCTTATTATGTCCTGTGACGGGGTCATTGTACACCATAGAATCCTGCACAGGTGGAGGCGATACCGAGCATCGTTCCAGAATACCCCCCAGGCTCCCAGCAGCAGAGGCTCCGGCCTCCTGTGAGCCAAAGGTATTGCACCGTAACACACACACCGTAGCTACACATCTCTCATTGGGTGGGGGAAAGTGCGCTATATATGGTATGTGTGTTGTATGGTGTGGTATGTTGTATGGTATGTGTGTGTGTTGTATGGTATGTGTGTGTGTTGTATGGTATGTGTGTTGAATAGTATGTGTGTGTTTTATGGTATGTGTGTTACACTATGTTGCATGTTTGGTATGTGTGTGTGTATATATTGGGGGGAGGGAAGAGAGAGGATTGGGGAGGGAGGAGATAGAGGATGGGGGTGGGTGGGTGGTAGGAGAGAGAAGGTGGGGGGGAGGGAGGAGAGAGGGTGGGGGGAGGGAGGAGAGAGGATGGGGGTGGGTGGGAGGAGAGAGATGGTGGGGGGGGGAGAGGATGGGGGTGGGTGGTAGAAGAGAGAGGATGGGGGAGAGGAGAGAGAGGATAGGGGGGAGTGAGGAGAGAAAGGATGGGGGGAGGAGAGAGGATGAGGGAAGAGAGAGGATGGGGGAGAGGAGAGAGGATAGGGGGAGTGAGGAGAGAAAGGATGGGGGGAGGAGAGAGGATGAGGGAAGAGAGAGGATGGGGGATGGAGGAGAGAGAGGATGAGGGTGGGTGGGAGGAGAGAGAGGGTGGGGGGGGAGGGAGGAGAGAGAAGATGGGGGTGCGTGGTAGGAGAGAGAGGATGGGGGAGAGGAGAGAGAGGATAGGGGAAGTGAGGAGAGAAAGGATGGGGGGAGGAGAGAGGATGAGGGAAGAGAGAGGATGGGATTGGAGGAGAGAGTGAGGATGGGGGGAGAGGAGGGAGGAAAGCAAAATAATGGGGAGGGGGAATTTTCCCGGTTTGTACATATGAAAATCTGGTCACCCTAAGGAGGAGGAGATCTGATGATGAGGGGAGAGAGCTGATGATGATGAGGGGGAGAGTTCTACTGAGGAGGGGGAAGAGAGCTGACGATGAGAAGGGAGAGAGAGCTGATGACAAGGAGGGGGGAGAGATGAGGAGGAGGAGGGTGGAGATGAGGAGGGGAGCAAGATGAGGAGGATGGGGAAAGATGAGGTGGAGGAGGGGAAGAGAAGAGGTGGAGGAGGGGAAGAGAAGAGGTGGAGGAGGGGAAGAGAAGAGGTGGAGGAGGGAAAGAGAAGAGGTGGAGGAGGGGAAGAGATGAGGAGGGGGAGAGATGAGGAGGGGAGAGATGAGGGGGAGAGATGAGGGGGAGAGATGAAGGGGAGGAGGGGGAGAGATGAGGCGGAGGAGGGGGAGAGATGAGGGGGAGGAGGGGGAGAGATGATGAGGGATGATGACGAGGAGGGATGGAGAGAGATGATGAGATAGAGGATGGGGAGGGGGAAAAACTTGCAGTCTATTAATATTAATGGGGCCTTGAAATTATTTTTGCCCGGGGGCCCGTGAATATCTAGCTACGCCACTGACTTAAACCTTTATGGCGCTGGCAAGTTAATGTCTGCACAAGGATGGGGTATATCTTCTTGTACGTGCTGGTCATGGCAAAGGCAAAGCTGTAATGCTGGTACCTGAAATTTGAGGTCATCACCTCTTCCATTGACACCCTCTGAGTCAGTTCTGTTATAAGAAATGAAGAGATGTGGAGTGGTCTAATTATCATATACACAGAAGTACAACTGTTTTATGTGAGAAAGATCTCATTTAAGAATCAAGAAACACTTCTCATCTCTATGCAAGGAGGGTAAAACTGAATTCCAAAGACACTCCAGAAAATATGAAAAGTATGCTTTAAGCTCGAATAAAAATCCTTTCCATGTTGAATACTATAAATCTTGGGCAATAGTAATGGTGTTAAAAGTGAAGTTGGCACAGAGCACTGTTAGCGGTTCATCAGAATGTTCATTTACATACAATTGAACGAGTGAGTGAAGGCTCTGACTGAACACAATGCCAAGGAGTTGGAAGCAGGGGAACCTGGTTAAAATTCCAGTGTCTGCTCCTTGTGACCTTAGACAAGTCACTTTATCTCCCTGTGCCTCAGGCACTAACATTAGATTGTAAGATCTACGGGCGTGGACTCCAAATTCTATTTGCAGCACAGCGTACACTGTCAGCACTATATATATATTGTGATGCAATCACTGTCTCTAGGTGTTGAAATAGGACAGCTAGGGGACTTTCCAGCATACATGGAGTTAATTTACCCAAAATAAGCTACCCTCAGGTGCAGCTGATAAGCCTGGTCTGAATGAACAAGGAAGTGTTTTAAGGCAGACACAGGGAGCTGCCATGCTGAGTGAGAGAGACTGATTTTTCCTCAAAGAAGGGGAGAGATAGAAAGTGCTACCCAGCTAAAGAAGAGGCTGGCACAGTTCCTTAGACCCGCTGGACGGTTGTCGCGGAGTCTGCTGGGACTGGCTGGGTTGGAATCACAGACGGAAGAATGAAGGACGCGAGACCGGGCTGAAGCAGGGATGTCCTATCCATAAAGTTGGAACTATAGAGGTGGGATTCTCTGAACTTTCGCAGGATCCAGAGGGAACTACCTGGAGCCCCAACAGAAAAAGATAAGAGAGACACTATATTGCTGTGTGCAGAGACTGTGTATGTTTAGATGTAATCGTACCTGTTTTGGGGTGGGAACCAGCTTAGCTGTTCATTCAGTTAGTAAGGGCTGAAGCTGCATGTGTAGTTAGTCTCCTAAGAAGAGTAGGCATTTATTTTATGATTTGTTTTGACTTAAAGGGACGGTGGGCCTGTTAGTGTATAATTTAACCCTGTATTGAGAAATACTACGTTTCCTGCCTTAATCTGGGACTAAAAGAGACTGCAACGTGGTGTGGGCATCACAATATATACAGTATAATATATATTATATATATATATATATATATATATATATATATATATATATATATATATATATATATATATATATATATATATATTTACACACACACACAAACACACACACACACACACACTATATGTTGCAGGGAAGGTAGTTCAGTCCCAAGCTTTTGCCAGGAGGCATGCAAGGATGACAACGGCTACAGATTGGTTGTTGGTGTCAGCAGGCTACCTCTTGCCTATGTTTTAGTGAAAATGGAAAGCCTTCTCTGATTGGCCTGTATGGTGTATATATTGGGTCTATATAGAGAGGGGATAGCATCGGTCTTATCGCTAGTCTCGGCTGAAGAGGGCTGGTTGCATAATAGATGAGGTTGAAAAATTACTTCTGTCCTTCGAGTTCAGGCTATGTTCAATCTATCAAGCTAGACAATTTTTGGTAGTTTATCGATCTGAAAATTTTTCATGTTCCGGTTTTAGTAAGTGTTTAAATACATTTTAATATCTTTACCATGAATTATTTGTGTCCTCATTATGTACATTTTGGGTAACTGAACCACGACCTTTTCTACGACTAAAACAGGGCCAATTTTGCATGGTTCCCGACCTCACGCGAAATCCAATGTTTCATGTGCTTGTGCTTCGTGTTACAGCAAGAGGAACCTTGCACAGGTATCCAAAGCATTTACGTTATCTCCTTCATACGGACTCCCGCATAATTTGCTAAAAAATTACTTTTTTTTTTATTATTGAAAAAAATATTTCTTGGACCTAATAGAATATGACGAAATCTCCTGCATTTTTGAACTAAATCTCTCTGAAAAGATTTTTCAAATGTTAGATAGTACTCTATTCCAGGGATGTGCAATCGTTCCCCGCTGCGCCCCCTCCCTTACCTTGTCCCTTACATTGCCGGCGTCACGTGACCCCTGTGGCATCATTTGGTCGCCAAAGACAAGGTAAGGATAGTTGCAGGGGCCTCACGCGATCCCCCTGCATTTAATTTAAATGCCTTGGGCAAGAGTGCGGGGCCTCTGCAACTGCCTCGCCCCCCCCCCCATCCCTTCCCCCTGGAAAATCTTGCGCCCCCTAGTTTGCGCACCCCTGCTCTATTCTGTCCAGATAATAATTACATTCGTGGCACCCAAAAAAACTTTTACTATCACAGGGTTCAAATCCTTGACTTTGCAATACGTGTCATTTCTTTGTATAACCTTTGCCTGACTTAGACTTTTTCTGCTAAATATGTGCTTTACGAACCTATCGCTCTGATTATTTGCATTACGCGCTCGCAGCACGCCCCATGTCAAAATCCATCTCTTCCCTGAGTGTAGTACAATATTTGTCTGCATGACAAAAAGCGAGGCAAACAGGTTAGATGGCAATTCAGTGCAGTCACGGCAAACCTCCTTTCACCAGGTCTTACACGACAGTGTGGACGTAACTGGTTTTGGCTGTGTTCCTTGTGAGGAATCTTTCACTCGTGTTTCAGAATGTTTAGCTATTTGAAAACGTATGGTATGTGCTAAGGAACACCTTGTCTATCAGCACAAATGTATCACTTTCAAGTGACAGATGTGCTAACAGACAATGGAATCTTCTCTTCAAACAAATATTGAAGACATGAGCTACAGTAGCACAAGATGGATAATTAATGTACTATACCAGGGGTGGCAAACTTTAGTCCTCAAGGGCCATCAACAGGTCAGGTTTTAAGGATATCCCTGCTTCAGCACAGGTGGCTCAGTCAATGAGCCACCTGTGCTGAAGCAAGGATATCCTTAAAACTTGACCTGTTGGTGGCCCTTGAGGACTGGAGATGGCCACTCTGTACTATACCGATGGGATTATGGGATAATAACTGAGGCTCTATGGTAGAAATTATGTTTTTAGCCGTGAATTGCTTTGTGTCGCTTGTCTCATGGTAACTATCTATGACCACCTTGATTTGCTGAGTGGTAATAGCAGACCATGTTAACCCTTTGAGTAATGCCGGACTTAAGTCATACTGTAGCGCTTAATAATGTAACAGTTACGTCATTGGGGGCCGGGGGAGGTGTCTTCACGAGCATCTACCAAAATATTGGAGGGTGCCTCCTTTTTTAAACTAGAAAGGAGGATATCAGACTTTAGATACTGGGCCAGGGAGTCCCTTTGTGAAACTGCAGTCTTCACTGGTGTTAGTTTTTCAGCTAGATTTGCTGGTCACTGTTTGTCACTGTTTGTACATTCTATATGGCTGAATCACTTCTTGACCCACAATAATCCCTCCTACGGCCAAAGTAAACTAATTTCAGTGGCCTGTTTAAGGGGTTTCATCTGAGTAACTGATAACATTTTTTTTTTTTTTTGTAACCGAAATCTGAAACCTATAAGTGTTTATTATTTATTGTTTAAAGGTAGATTTGGGAGGGGTTTGGTTTCCTCTGGCTGCTCCCTTATGTGTGATGTCACGGTGTGATCAGCAATTGCTTGTACAGCCAGAGTCTGGTGGTATAAGGATAAAGAAAACACTGGATTAACAAACGCTTCCCCATTCAGAGGCCCCTATGTAATTCAACAGGTCGACTATGTTGGATGGCATCTTGTACATTTTCTAGCAGCTTTAAGGGTGGTGAACACAATGATCTATACATTGAGTAAGTGTGACATTCAATGAAAGTGTGACGCATGTTCGTATTTACTTGCCTTTTAAGTCTTGCATTAATTTTTGTAGCATGTGGGCTGCGGTTTCTATAATCTATGGGAAAATAATAATGGATTGTATTATAATCTACAGGATCTGGAAAGAAAAAGCATCTATGATGAGCCCCGATTTATATTAAGAATATCAGGGCACTGAGACAGCCTTGATAGGTGGACACCTGCTGACCATCCACATCAGAAGTTCTGTAGTACTTCCCACCATCCTTTGCTCAACAGCCACCCTTCCACCACCTCATTGACTGTGGTTCGCTCTTCTCAACTACCATGCACATGGCTCCCACCTCTCTGACCAAGAACTACGGCCACCTCCGCCACTCCACTCAACAATTTTAAAACCCTCACCCCAGACACAGACACAGACACCTCCTCTCACTCCACAACCACAGCCGACCCCCGCCAATCAGCCTCCGGGGTCCCGGTAATGGCTTGAGTCCTGCGCTCCATTCAACCCATAAGTGGGCTGGAAGAATAGTATACTTATTCTGAACATTGCTAGAACTAAAAACTCCCCAAATTATTTAGCATTCACAGGTAAAAACACCCCTGTAATGGGGTGGCTCCCCTGTCAGATAATGAGGGAGGGGAAACCTGTTTACAGAGCCTGAGACCACACTGAGGTTAATTCCAAAGTAGGCTGTCTTAATTAGCCTCCTCAGCTAGCTCGTTAGTCTGATAAACCTACAGAGCGCACTCCAAGGACCTCTCTGATCAAGGCAGCTACCAGACTGGACCACTTAAGAGGGTTTTTAAACCCTATCCCAGCCAGAAGGAAGCCGGGGGGGCGAAGGTAAAAAAAAACTTTTGTGTGTTATCTTTGGAAAGGGGCTTAGCCCACCAATTTATAGATAGACTAAGCACCGTTATAGTCAGCGGTCCAAAAAGGAGCTAGGCCTGTTTGTTTTGTTCCTGTATGCTGAACACAATTGTATTTTTAGGTTGTCATAAGTCAGGCTAATAAAAGCCTTTATGATTTTCCCTTAAAAATACTTCTCCTGTTTTAAAACCTCTGCACGCATTTCCTACAACCCCCAGCACTCAAAGGCTTAATAAACATATTTTCACCGAAATTTTAATCCACGACTTCATTTAATCCACAGATTAATCTCAAAGAGGAAGATTAATTTTTATTCCTATGAGAGAGAGAGAGAGAGAGAGAGAGAGAGAGAGAGAGAGAGGGAGAGAGAGAGAGAGAGAGATTAATGCTAAAAAGGAGCATACCTTGGATAGCTGGGAAATATGCATAGTATATTTAAATGACTCACACCCCCGCCTCCTAAAAACACTTTCCATAAGAACTATATTGACAAGTCCATGGCTTCGTCCATAGTGCAGGCTACAGTGAGAGCAACGTGCTACATAGCTCTCACCGAAACAAACGCTAGGACGGCAATGTAGTAGTGCATAGTGCGCGCGTGCTACAGGGAGAGCAAGTTTGTTTTACAAGCGCAACATCGGGGTGCCTGAGAGCACAGAAGCTTGCTCGTTCCACCTATGGATGAAGCCTTGGGCACCTTGTGAGGAAGGGGGAATTGTTGTCAGACCCAACGGGATCAGAACCCACAACCTCTGCTATTCTGGGCAGCAGCTCTAGCAGTGTGAGCTAAACCAGGTACTGGGTAGCACCACTGTCAAAGCATATGTTTGAGCTCTACTGCTCATACCTGTTGAAAATCCGGCTATTCGCATATCTCTCAGGTATGCTCCTTTTTGTGCACAAGAAACATTGAACTGGCAACCAGGAAGTGGTCTGATTTTAAATGAAGGCTGGGGGAGAAGGCTACAGGTGTGAACAGTGAGAAGAAGGGCTCCCGCTCCCAGAGCTTGTGTCTTGAATTGTAGAGATTGTGGATTCTGATCCTACTGGACATTGGACATTTTTAGCAGCCCATGTTTCAAGTATCCAATTTTAAGTAGCATGCAGTGTGGAGGTTAAAAGGGAGTTCAAAGGGAGTGAACAAGTGGACAACACCTACTGGCCCTGATTCCTGATTTTGAATGACGCTGGAGGATATTATCTATCCCAGACTGCACATCTCAGCACTAAACTATTGCTGTGATGCCACCTTTACTAGTTATATTTGCTGTGACCTCACTTCTTCTCCAAGTATGCACTTCTTTCTACCAGCCACATCATGTCTCTAACTCTATTCATATATCTCCATCTCTCCTTCCTTCACCACTTCTCAGCTCACACACCTTTCTACCTGCGCCCTTTGTCGCTACACAGCTATACCCCCTGCACCAAATCAGACCCCTACAAATCATCCTCACACATTCTCTTTCTCCTCCTTGCTTCTGGGGATATATCTCCCAATCCTGTCCCTGTCTTATTTCTACTTGCTCTTGTCCTCGCCTCCCTCATACAAATTTCACTCCTTCTGGTTTCCACCCCTCTAACCTCATACCCATCCCCTCTCACCCGCCCTCCTCTCTCCCTTTCTCCTGTGCCCTTTGGAATGCTCGCTCCCTTTCTAACAAGTTCCTCTCTGTGCATGACTTCGTTTTCTCGCACCCCAGACCCTGGCTAAATTCCCACACGTGCATGCTGCGTTCCTGCACTCGTTCCTCTTAACGCCTCTGGAGGAAATTTCACACTCTCGCAGACTTCCTTCACTACAAATTTATGCTATCCTGTTTCAACTCCGCCCTCTCCCAGGCTAAACAAACCTGCTTTTCTTTACTAATCAGCACGCACAAGGCTAACCCATGCCGACTCTTCTCTGTCTTTGACTCCCTACTCAGACCACCCTCAGCTGCCTCTTCTTCCTCCTCCATCTCACCTCAGGCTTTGCTGACTATTTCAAGGAAAAGGTGTAATCCATACATCAGGACATCCATTCTGTCTCGTCCTCCCATCCTACACCTCTTCCTATCTCTCCTCCTGCCTTCCTTGACTCTTTTTCTGCTGTCACAGAGGAGGATGTGTTGCTGCTGATCTCCTCTTCTCCCTCTACCACTTTCCCTCTTGACCCCATTCCCTCCCATCTCCTAAAACCTCTTGCTCCTACAATAATCCCTACGCTCACACACATTTTTAACTCGTCCCCCTACTCTGGTACCATTCCCTCCTCCTTCAAACATGCAGCAGTCATACCATTACTAAAAAAACAGCAAGCCTGACACTACCTGTATTTCTAACTATCGGCCTGTCTCCCTCCTGCCTTTTGCCTCTAATCTCCTTGAACGTCTGTATTCTCTCACTTGCACCATTTTCTCAACACCTATTCTCTCCTAGACCCTCTACAGTCTGGCTTACGCACTCCACTGAAAAATCCCACACTAAAATAACTAATGACCTCCTTGCTGCCAAAGACAGAGGTCATTATACTCTGCTCATATTACTCGACCTCTCTGCAGCATTTGATACCACCCCTTCTCCTTCACATCCTCCATACTCTTGGTATTTGTAACAAAGCTCTATCCTGGATCTCCTCTTACCTCTCCCATCGTACTTTCAGTGTCTCTTCTGCTAACACTTCCTCCTCTATCAATCTCTCTGTTGGTGTACCCCAGGGCTCTGTCCTGGGACCTCTCCTCTTTTCTCTGTACACACTCTCTCTAGGTGACCAAATCACATCCCTTGTGTTCAAATATCACCTCTATGATGACGGCACACAAATTTACTTTTCAACCCCTGACCTTACACCTGCTGTACAGACCAAAGTTTCTGAATGTCTCTCTGCAATATCATCCTGGATGGCCCTCCGCAACTTAAACTTAACATGTCAAAAACAGAGCTCCTCATATTTCATCCCAAACCTGGCCGTACTACCTCCTTCCACATTACTGTTGGAAGTTCTGTCATACACCCGGTAGCACAAGCACGCTGCCTAGGGGTCACACTTGACTCTTCTCTCACATTCTCCTCTCATATTCAAAACTTATCTAAAACCTGTCGCTTTTTCCTCCGCAATATTACAAAGATACGCCCTTTCTTCTGTTGCTTGACTGCTAAAACTCTAACACAGGTCCTCATTCTCTCCTGTCTCGATTACTGTAAACTGTCTCCCGTACAATCTATCCTAAACGCTGCAGCCAGAATCACTACTCTTTCCTAAATCTGTCTCAGCATCTCCCCTGCTTAAATCACTCTCCTGGCTTCCTATCAAATCCCACATCACACACTCAATGCTCCTCCTCACTTTTAAAGCTTTACACTCTTCTGCCCCATCTTACATCTAAGCCCTAATTTCTCGCTATGCACCATCCCGACACTTGCGTTCCGCTCAAGGATGTTTTCTCTCTACCACCTTTGCATCTAAAGTCCTCTCCCGCTTTAAACGTTTCTCACTGACTGCCCCACACCTCTGGAATGCTCTTCCCCTCAATACCCGACTAGCACCCTCTCTATCCACCTTTAAGACCCACCTTAAAATACAACTGCGTAACGAAGCATATGAGTAGCTCTGTGGCTAATACTAATCACCTGATACATAAAGCTTGGCCCCTTGCAGATGCACTTACCAGAATGTCCTCCTACTGTCTCTGTACATTCTTCCTACCAATTAGATTGTAAGGTCTTCGGAGCAGAGACTACTTTTCCTAAATGTTACTTTTATGTCTGAAGCACTTCTCCCCTTTGTGTTATTTATATTATTTTTTATTTATATGATTGTCGTGTTTGTTACTACTGTGAAGCACTATGTACATTAATGGCACTATATAAATAAAAACATACATTCTTTGATACCATCAATGTCCTCTAAGTGCTGGAATAGGGCAGCTAGGGGACTTTTCAGCTCTCAGAGAGTTAATCTTCCTTAGAGTAGCTAGATCAGCTGCAGCTAATCAGCCTGGTCTGAATGGACACAGGAAGCTGCCAGACTGAGAGCCAGAGAGGGATTGCTGTCCCAGAGAAGGGGACAGAGAAATTGCTTCCCAGCTAAAGAAGGAAGGCTGGCACAGTTCCTTAGACCCAGTGGATGGTGGTTACGGAGTCTGTTGGGACTGCCTGGGTCATTAATCCCAAGGTGAAGAAGGAAGGACAAGAGGCCGTGCTGAAGCAGGGATGTCCTGTCCTTGGCATTTGACTTTCAGAGGAGAGTTTCTCTGAGCTCACGTGGGGCCGAGTTCCCCTAGGAAGGAAGGACGCAAGGCCGTGCTGAAGTGGGGACGTCTGCTCCAATGGACTAACAGATAAGGAAAACCCTTTATTATTGCTGCGAACAGAGACTGTATACATTGTTGCATATACCAGGGCATGTTTTATTCTGGGAACCAGTATAGTTGGCCAGGTGTGGTTAGAAAGGGCTGAAGCAAAGTTGAGTTATTTCCCCAAAAGGAAAATTTTATGTTTTTGACTTAAAGGGCCAGTGGGCCAGTTGATGTATGATTTATTCCCTGTAAATAAACCCCATATATAGAGATACAGTTTTTCCTGCCTTTAAATTGGGACTAAAAAGGGACTGCAACGTGGTGTGGGCATCAAAATACATACATGACATCAGTACCCCCTTATCAATATAGTTCTTATGGAAATCCTTTTAGGAAGTGTGGAGTGTGAGTTATTTAAATATACTTTGCATTCCATTAGCATATCTCTCATGTATATAAGGTGTGCTCCTTTGTTTTAGCACAGGTATCTATCCATATGTTGTTTGGCGGGACGTTCGAGGAGATTCATACAGTGCTTTGGCCTCTCCTAAAATAGATCCCTTGGATTTTGGTAAAAAATACAGCAGAAAATCTACGGATTGGATTTTGACAGGTTTCTCATGTCTTGTCTTGAAGGAACTTGGCTGGTACTGATGTTGTCCTCTTTTTAGCCAGTTCCCCAATCAGGGCCGGCGTGATGCCGTCAGTGCCACTGCACCGAGCCCTGCGGTTAGAGATTATAATACACGCGATCAAGAACAACAACGGCACCACCCTTATGGACATTTTAAAGCACGATATTTTGATTGTTTTTTTAACGATGAGATGGCATTGTGCTGTTTAAAGTTCAGATTGTTCTGATGCCTAGGATTTTTGTAGTGTAGATGCCTTTCCATAGAAGCAATAAATCTCTCTCAACAGCTTTTTGAAAAACATCAATAGCATTTCTTTTCATGAAGATAGGGCAAAATGTAGATGTATTTTTCAGGCCTGAATCTTCTCTTCCCAAGATGGATCAATCTGATCAATCTGGTCATCAAGTACAATAGCTCAGTCAGATCTTGAATATAACATTGTTCTTGAATGGTCAGGTGTCTTGTGATGTCAAATATTGGCAAAATGTCCTGATCTGTAGTGGCAATTGAACCTTAGATGTTAGATGGGGAGGGGGGGGGGGGGGGTAGTTGCTGTCATTTTGTCATTATTTAAAGAATCTTTTCAATGTTAATTTGCAAATTCATTTATATAGATCTACTGTAGTGGAAAAGAGTGTGAAATGTTTGTCTTGTGCAAAAGTGGGTCCAAAGTTTAGAACCTTTTAATTCTGCTTGTGTCAAAGTATATTTGGATATATTAATCACATTAGTATTTTCTATACTTGGCACCTCCTCTTCGGTATCCCACCGATTTTGTCTTTGATCTCCGTCTCTTTCGTTGCCACTTTTTGACGGAACCACGCGTCTGGATGTTGCGTTCTGGCTCCAATGGTCTCTTCCAGGAAGACATGTTTCTGCTGATGAGGAGATGGAATCGTTTTCTGAAAAAGAGACGCTATGTGGAGCAATATCATTATCAGACCATTCCGAATCTGCTTCCACTATGGTAACCCACTTTAGGTGATTTTCTAAGGATTGACTAAGTGATTTTTATTTTGGAAATTGAAAAAAGCTGAGCATGAGTGGGGCCTATCTGGGACCTAAAGGGCTGATCTGGCCTAATCTGGGTGCCACTGACACCGCAACTAGTGCACAGTGTGCCAGTTCTCATAATGGTCGCTGCACTTCTCCTCCTCTTCTGCTCATGCACGGTCCATCTGTGGGCATGCGCAGAAACTAAAGATGGCGACGCCCTTACCGGCGTCCATCCTGGAGCTCCTGGTGAACCGGTCGCCCCTCTACTGCCTCCCACATGCAGACGCAACTCCGCTGGAGCCGCTGATCACCGCCTGCAGCCACATTAGTCTCACCCTGTCCCCGCGCCCACATCAGAGGTAAGGGGGAGGGGCAGGGGGACACGGCTACAAGTGCAATCAAGTCCAAGCAGCAAAACAGCAGCGTGAGACTAATGAATTCAACAAAGTTGGTTTGAGCTCTAGGGCCAGGGCTGGATTAACCATGAAGCAAAATAAGCACGTGCTTAGGGCATGAAGCACCACAGAAATTTTCCGTTGCCGGATTTACAATGGACCATATGGTGCAAAACTGCAAATGGCGCAGCTGTACCAGGTTCCACAAAAAGGGCCTCCCACACTAAATGGCAGAAAGAAATGCAAAAAAGCATCAAGCAGCGCACTGCTCAAACAAAAGGGAAAACAGATGGTAAAAAGTGAAAAATGTATTTATTGCCCCATCAGCATAACAAAAAAGGAAGTGTTGACCCTCCTACGCTTTTCGCACCAGATGTGCTTTATCAATCCTTTTTTGTTATGCTGCTTGATGCTTTTTTGCATTTCTTTCTGCTGTATGGACCTGTATATGCGGCTGGACATGCCATCAAGGAATATTGTGTGGCTCTAGGAGTGGGTAAGTCATAAAGAAGACTTCTGGAATCATGACAAGAATTACTACAATCTTTGGTGAGTTTGGATTTTCATCATATTACTGTCTCCAATGAGGTGCAGCGAGGTGAGACTATCATACTCTCTGTTGCCTTCAGGAAACTAAGCAAGAAACGTTGTTATTATTCACCTAGTAGTATAAGCACTCCTTTCAAGATAAGCCACTATTCCATATGATATATTGAAGCTGAATTATTGAATCTGGAACGGTTGGAGCACCCTCTACCCTATATAGTTCCACAATAAATGAAATATATATATATATACAATAATAAAAATAATAATACAATTGTAATAATAGAGGTTAATGATATACATTAATCTTGGAAATACAAGAAGATTAGAATCTGATAACTGGTAAACTGCCACACGGTCCCCCGAGGCTCACGTGATCGTTGTTGTCTTGGAAATGTCGACTGTCCCATTCAGTCGTCCACTGAGAGTGAGTGCAGCGGCGCTCAGTACAGCGTTGCAAAATGGGGGGTTTTCTCCAAATTTAGAGGTTTTTTAAAGCCTTGGAGAGAATTTTGGAGATAACTTTTCTTTGGGGTTTTTTTTGGGGAGCAAAATATTAACCGCATAGATTATGGAGGCAATCGATGTGTCAACTTACAATGAAATTATACGCGCATCACAATATGAACTCATCACAACATTCATTTGGATACCAACCGCTATATTGTTTGTGATAACTGATAACTGATCACCCTAGAGTTTTATTTTATTTGTGACCGATTCTAAGGTATCATGTAAAAAGTGAATGACAATTGACTGTCATGTATATAATAGTACTTAAATAAAAAGACAACATGTCACTGTCTTTTTATTTAAGTACTATTTTAACAGTGTGAATATGTTAAGTTTACTTTAGGTTTAGTTTATTTATTAGAACAGCGTGAGTGTTTTTTTCCTCACGTGGTGGTAGTGACTAAGTTTATTTCATCACGTGACACAAGGCGGCCTCACGGCCTGCATCCATGCGCAACTACGCAAGTTCGAGTCCCGCTGACGCTACTAATTTATACCGCGCTCCTAGCAACTCCACTTATCAGTTTACAAATCCTGAGACAAATTCCGTCTATATTAATTAAAGCACGAAAGCACAAGATTCAGCTGCAAGCTAGTAATGAAATTGATCGATGCATGGTTCTGCCTGTGATATGTGTAAATGTGTTGATTGCCACATAATATACAAACAAAATATTCTTTTTATTTCTGTATTTTACAGCCCGCAAGATGAAACGTTTTCAGTTAAGTAGTGCACAAAAGCGAGAACTATCAAAAAAGAAACAAGAGAATACTTTGGATTTAGTGTCCATGACTGCAAAGCTGACTGATTTCTTCACACAAGTTCCACATGATAGACCGATTCCGGATCAAATCCAATCTCCGTCATCAGATGTGGACACGAATACCACTTTGATCACTTCAAAATCAAAATATGATGACGTTGGAATCAACGAGGTGTCACAAGCAGGTTCATCTAGCACGTCTCACTACTGATCTCACTTTGCCTGTAAATTCTCTTGATACCTATAATTCAAATGTTGATTCAAGTTGCTTTACAAGGCATTCTAGGGTTGAAATAATTGCTGAAAATTAAAGTTTAGTGGGCCATGGTGATGGTGGTGAAATGATTCAGTCTGCAAAAGATGAAGTAAATATAGCAAAAGATCCAGGGTTGTGGCTTGATTTCTCTGCTGATGATGTGGCTTATTGGATTGCTTTTGGACCCAGTGACTGTCAACACCACAATGGGCCATTTGACAAGTCTTACCAGCATTTCAGTAGTGGCAAACCTTCAAGATACGCTTCACAAAAACTTTTCGTTGGGACATAAGCCAATGCTAAGAAATACAAGAGAGAGTGGTTATTGTATTCACCACCAACAGGATCAGTTTACTGTTTTGTTTGTAAATTGTTTGCTCCTAACAATGTCTCACATTTTGTTATAAGAGAAGGGTTCCGTGACTGGCGAAATTCTATTGTAATTGATCATCATGAAAGAAGCACTACTCACCGAGACTCTATGCTAACTTACTTAACACGGAGACAAGGTGCGGGGTTGGGACAACAGTTCGAAAACAAATTCGGAAACAGTGTGATTACTGGGAACATGTCGAGGCGTGTCATAGCTGTTATTCATACGTTAGCTGAACGTGGCTTGGCTTTTCGAGGAACAGAAGAAAGATTTGGATCATTGCAGAATGGGAATTTTTTAGGGCTGCTTGAGCTCATTAGCCAGTTTGATCCATTTTTAGCAGGTCACATTTCAAAATACGGAAATTCTGGCAAAGGAAATCCTTCTTACCTGTCCAAAACCACCTGTGAGGAACTCATTCAATTAATGGCTCAAAAGGTCCACGCGCTCATTGTTGACAAATTAAAACCTTCTGGTTATTTTAGTTTGTCAGTTGATTAAACACCAGATCTATCACATATCGATCACTTAAGTGTTGTACTTAGGTACTTAAAAGATGGTCAGCCTATTGAACGCTTTTAACCTTCCTGGAAATGAAAAGCCATAACGGTGAGGAAATGGCAAATCAGGTGTTAGGTAGGCCGAAGTGCTGTTGACTGATGTCAAGAGGCGGTTAATTTCTTCTCTACAGTGCAGTTGCTCTATACCTTTTATTCGGCCTCAACCAGCCGGTGGAAAATTCTTAAAGGTTGTATTGGAAATGAGTGTCTTAAAATCCCTCTCTGATACCAGATGGAAAGCACATACTATGGCAACAGCAGCAATTTTGAAAATTTTCCTTAAAATTTTAGAAGCATTAGAATGTATAGCTGAAGACCAGTCACAAAAGGGAGACACTAGAAGAGAAGCAAATAATATTGCAAATATTGCACTGTCACCCAGTCACTGTCACCCACCCAGTCACTGTCTCACTGTCACCCAGTCACCGTCACCGTCACCCAGTCACCGTCACCCAGTCACCGTCACCCAGTCACTGTCACCCACCCAGTCACTGTCACCCACCCAGTCACTGTCACCCACCCACCGTCATTCCCCCACCCACCGTCATTCACCCAACATTGACCAACCCACTGTCATTCACCCACCCACCGTCATTCACCCACCCACCCACCGTAATTCACCCACCCACCCACTGTCATTCACCCACCCACTGTCATTCACCCACCCACCCAACGTCATTCACCCACTCACCGTCATTCACCCAACTGTCATTCTACTGGCATCCACCCACCCAGTCATCCACCCACCCACTCAGCCACCCAGGCAGGCAGTCACATGTCTTGTGTTGAAATTATAAAAATAAATAGGTTGCATTGTAATTGTTTTCTTACTGTGATACAGAAAAAAACATTAAGTAAAAGTTGCGCGCTAAAAGATATTTTTTCATGGTAGGTGCGCTATGGGTTTGGGGGGGGGGGGTACAAACAAGCTCAAACTCGCAAATGTATCAGAAAGAAGGTACTCAATTATGGAGATGCACCAGAAGTATATCTGAATGCCAGAGATACATTTCGTATCACCACCTTTTACACAATTGTTGACAAACTTGAAACTGAGATGAGAAGAAGAGGAGAGAAATACAAAGAAATAGCAGAGCAGAGATTTTCTTTTCTAAGCGATGTGCCACATAACGTCACTTCAATATCTACTGAATTTGAAAGGTATTCTCAGTGTTGTCAAAAGCTGATTGATGCTTACCCAGAGGACAAGAACATTAATTTCTCAGCTGAGCTCCAGCAGTTTCACTCATATGTGCGTCATACGTTCAGTGCAACAAAAAATGGAAAAACAAGATTCAGTCATGCGGAACTTTATCAAATAATTGTAGAAGACAATATGAAAGCTGGCCTAGCCTGAATGGGCGGCACAGCAGATGACCGGGGGGCTCGGCCTCCCCGAACTGGATTGGCCGCAAGAGCGGCCGGGGGAGGGGTCAAGGGTATAAAGCCGGCAGCCAGGAGGGAGGTCCGGCCTCTTGCTCCTGGCTTGCCACGGATTCCCACCCACCCATCCCTAGGTTAACGCAGGATCTGAAGTTTGGTTGGCATGTTAACATTCCTTTATGTTGCAGGAAGCTAAAAATAAATCGGCATACATAAGGGAGGCCGAAAAGATCCGGACGGAGTGGTTATTGCGGGGCCAATTTGCTTTGTCACGGCGGCAGTTGGGGGGGGGGGAGGTTGGTGCTTGTCCTGCCAGAGGGGGCTCGGGGCTGGTAAAGCAGGTTGAACCGAGGGGGGAAGGTCACCGGAACGTACTTCCGGGTGCCCCCTCTTGCATTACCCAGCACCGAGCACTTTCTGGCGCGGATGGGCAGCACGCTACCTCAGTTATGATTATGTTTATTATTAATAAACAAAGCCGCGGCCATTATACCTCCAGACTGTGTCCTCTCGTTATTGGTACGCTACATGTAAATAATACTAGGAGAGGGGGGGACGCTCGCGCCTCCCTGGTCATTGAGTGCGCCTTTCCAAATGTAGACATTTGCTTTCGTATATTTTTAACATTAATGGTCACAAATTGCTCGGCTGAGCTTTCCTTTTCTCAGTTGAAGTATACTAAAAATCCCAACAGAACAACTGTGCAACAAGGCCGGCTGGGTGCTGTATCTCTACTAAGTATAGAAGCAGTAACAAGGCCGGCTGGGTGCTGTATCTCTACTAAGTATAGAAGCAGTAACAAGGCCGGCTGGGTGCTGTATCTCTACTAAGTATAGAAGCAGTAACAAGGCCGGCTGGGTGCTGTATCTCTACTAAGTATAGAAGCAGTAACAAGGCCGGCTGGGTGCTGTATCTCTACTAAGTATAGAAGTAGAGGTGTTAGGTAAGATTAGTTTTGAGGATCTGATCAAAGACTTTTGGAATTAGAAAATGTAGGAGAAAACTTTTCAGATATAAATAAAGTGGAAGTATACAAAAATAAACATTATTTTCCATCTTACTGTAAGATTTGTTTCATTTCGAAAAATAATATTTTATTTGACGGTTTATTATGGTTTATATTTTGAATTAGATATACTGGATGTAACCAGGTTCCCCCATTTGCTCCGCAACCCCCGTTACCTCCGCTGATGGTGGGGGCTGCCGGAGCCAAGCGGCAGCCCCGCAGCGTTCCTGGAGGGTGGGGGCCGAGCAGGGAGCACTCCAGTGCTCGGAAGGTCCCCAGCGGCTCCCGCGAGGGGCGCCGCCATTGTCTAAGTAGTTGCGCATGCGCAATGGGTCTGGGCTGCTGGTGGCCACTGCGGAGGTTGGCGCATGCGCAGAGGAAGTGCGCACGAGGCGGCCATAGGGGAGAATAGCTCCCAAGAGATACAGCCCCCAGGGTGCACAGGGGCAGAGTCAGGTGACACCAGGTAGCCAATAGGGCTGTAGTACATGCTATGCAGTAAAGCCAGTTCTGTTTTACAACTGTTTGCTTAATGTGATTGTTTCCTGTGAGGGCCTCCTCCCACTCCGTTGGGATCCCTCCCAGGTGGAGGCGTTGCACCACAAGATCGTATTATATGTATGTACCCCAGGCTCCCCAAGCGGAGGCTTAGGCTCCTGAGAGCCACACAGGTTACACAGCAGGTAGTAGCGTCTCTATTCACAGGGAATACCCGTTACATGTATATGGGGGCACCAACATCTTTTTACAGCTTAGGGCCTCTAAAGGCCTTAATCCGGCCCTGTCTAGGGCAAGCACTAGTGCGGCATAACGTGCATCATCCACTTAGTATACGTATATATCGGGTGTAACCAGTAGGCATAATTACTATATAGATCTGTTGGACCGAGAAACTTGATCATGCTCTTTGACACTAAAACAAGTGGACTTAATGCTGGTTTCTTACACCCGACCATAATTTTTTGTAATGTTTCTCCCTGCCTCTTTGTTAATTTTAATTTCAAAGCCTTCTCTCCACCCTCCCCACCCTGCAAACTTACTCTCCTTTACTCTGCTAATTAATATTTGGTTCTCAATGATCTCCACATTTCTCACTTTCGCTTTCATCCATTTATTGCCCTATCTATTTACCGTGCCCCCTGCCATGAATTCTCCACATCTCTTGTCTTATATTGTTACCTTGTTGTTTTTTTTACCCCTGTGTTAAGCTCCTGGAATCTCTGTAAATCAGCATCGCTTGACATGAGGAAAAGTGTGAACCCTCGAAAGCTTGTCTTATAATATCAATTGTTGGTGCAAATAAAAAAAGTCATCCCCTAATACTGAAGTACTCATTTACTTACTACAATATTATAAAATCGATATATTATAGACTCTTGCGTTATGCTTAAGGATGTATTTCGTCTTCCCCTTTTTTTATGCATTTTTTTTTCTCCATTTGTGTAATTAAAAGAAAGCAAATGTATATAAATGAAAAAAACACTGCATATGAGGAGTCAAATGCTATTTTTTTTGTATTGAGTACCCTTATGATGGCCCCTGGATGACACAATACCTGGCATGCTGGTGGTCCTTATGACATCCAGTGGATGTGATCACTGTCTTCGTCTTCTGTAGGAGAGATTTTGTTCATACAGTAGTTCTCCAGGAGCGTTTATTCGTGTGCAGGTAAGAGCCGTGTAATTCGTACAGAAGCATCCAGATGCTGGAAGGCTCATGGAACTTGGATGCCGTTCCCTATGACACTCAAAGCCTAAATGAACTAGGAACAAAATGTGCCATTGTCACATACATTTGTGAATTTCTCATGAATTAAAATAATGACATTTGACTTTTTTTGGAATACCAGAATAGTAAATAATTAGCTCCGGAAACTGGCTCACGCCTGAACTATTGTTGAAGCATTTGGAACGTGCCGATCTGTATCTTTGACAAGAATAACCCAGAACCCACCTGTGTTTTCTTCATTGGTGACTGTACAGGGATTTGCCCAGGACTTTGGTTTTCTGTCACACTCCCAGAAATATCTGAAGTCTGTTTTTTTGCGTTCTACACTAATCATTTTTTACCACTTTACCTACCTAAGGACATTTCTCCATATACACTCCCACTGAAATATCAGTGTAACCACATACTCTTCATCTTTGCCCTGACCTTTCGGACACTCTACTGATCATTTATCCAATTCACTAAATGGTGCTAAGGTTTCACACTCTCTTAATGCCATTGAAGTGCACCAGCATAAAAACAAGACTTCTGAAGAATGTTTGTTGCCATCCATAGTAAATGCATCCTGGATAAGGGCGCTATATAAATGTTGTTATAAATTAATAGTTAAACAAGAAAATGATCACATTTTGTTAGTTCATAGAAATCATACCTGTAACCCAAACAACGGATGTGTTGATAGTTTTCCTTGTAGAGATTTCATTGCAATAATATGAATAAAGTATTATTTTATTGTTGGCTGTAATGTTTGAAACATACTTTCACCATTACAAACGAGTTATGAAAGCCATCTAGTGGTGAATCAGGTGTAGCCAGACGATAGGCATAATTACTGTATACTACTAGTTGTCAGGGTTGATGCAAGAAGTATTTACTCAAACTAAATATATATATATATATATATATATAAAAATTATTATTATTTTTTCTCTTTATTACAGTAATTGCAATCAATCATTAAGTTCTCCTGGACAGGAAAGCGTTGGTCTCCATCTGAGAGGAGGTTCTGATTGAGTGGCCTGTTGAGGTTTTGAAGAGGGTTCTAGTGGATGTGTAGAGAAGAGAAGTCTCTCTGTCTCTCTCATCCTCCCCATGGATAAACAATGGTTATTCCTAACTCCACCTGTTTGTATGACAACCTGGCGACATTCCCTTCTTTAGAACCCTCTGGTTTGCTCAAGGAATGGAGATTTTAAACTAAGGGCAGGAGTGCTGAACTCCAATCCTCAAGACCCCCCCCCCCCCCCAACAGTTAAGGTTTTAAGGATATCCCAGCTTCAGCACAGGTTGCTCAATCAGAACCAACTTCAGCACTGGTGACTCAATTAGTCCCTGCTTCAGTACAGGTGTATCGCTCTTTGACTGAGCCACCAGAGCTAAAGCTGGGATATCCTTGAAACCTGACCTGTTGAGGAGGGGGGACAGCAGGAGGGGGGGTCTTGGCTGGAGTTGAGTATCACAGGTCTAGGGAGCTCGGGAATTGATCCTGCAGGGGTACTGACATCTCCAGTGAGCTGTTCTTGCAGTTGGTTGGCTCCAGTGCTGCCTGGACATTGACTTCCTAAGACACGCTGCCTGCTTTCGCCACTTACCACTAGTCTGCCTTAAATACTGTATCTTCAGTCACTGCAACTTTGAAAACCTGCTGGCTAGTGCAGTTCTATGAAAGTTCAACAAGACTCCTGGCCTTTTCTTCATATTTAAAATGCTCTGACCTGGTTCCGAGCCTAAGCTGTGGCTATGGCTTACATATCCTGTTGTGATTTTGGAATGTCTGGTTTACTCTGCTGCTTCACATCCACAGACCCGGTTTGGCAATTGGCATCCACTTGTCTGCTCAGGTGCCTCTGATGTTGCCATCATCTCAATGGACCTGTTTGTGTGTAGTTTAGTTCCCTTCAAATCCTGTAAGAAGAGCTCATAGATAAATGCTTAAAGCAACAATTACCTGCAAAATGCATGACCTGAGAGCCTGCGATGCTGCTTCCCCGGTCCCACTCCCAAAACACACCTGCTAATAAACCGCACATACATAGGTCTGGAGCTACACTGGCCACGGATTTTATTAAAATACCACAAAACGGGAGTGCTAACCCTGCCAGAGTGCTCCACCTACTGGTAAGGCTAATGTTGCTCAAACCATGGCCCACAAACCGCTCCAGCCAGGCACCTATCCCAGCAGCTCAGCTGACCCATCGTCAGCTGGGAAATGGGCCCCAGGTACCCAAAGCACACAGAGGCCCTGCCCACTCTCCAATCCATGCCACTGTATCCAGCATCACTGTACCCACAGAGGCACGTCTGGCAAGTTTACCCGCACTTACCCCCCAACCAGCTGACGTGATGGAAGTCACATAGCATCCCAACAAACACCTTAAAATATGAATATATTCAATCTTTATTTTATATATATATAGTACGACAGAACACCATCTAAAGTAAAGGGGAGGGAGGGCGGGGAATCTTGGGGGCACGGAATGATTTCCCTGAACCATTGTGGGTCCATGTTCTCTTTCAAAATTCACTTAATGTAGCTCTCACCTTTCTCTTAGCTTTCTATTCCATAATCCATTAGATTGTAAGATCTTTGGGGCAGGGTCTCCCTATGTTTTTTGTTGTCATTTTTTTACATAGCACTTATCCCCATTGTCTGTCATTTATGTAGCTTGTATTGTCATTTTGTATAGCACTTTGTACATAGTTGATGCTATAAATAAAAATGATACAGAACTACTGAGGGCTTATTTTTAGCTATAGGTTCAGAATGTGCCAAATCTAAGTGCAATGGAAATGTATTGATGAACAGGACTAGGTATGTTGGGCTTCCAATATACAGTATTATTAACAATGAAGTGGTCAACAATAGGGAAAAGCCCAGAATTAGAGCATTTCCATAGTTATTATTTTTGTACTGCGAGATGTCCGTGTTCCCCCAGAATAAGCCTTTCTCTTGTTCAATTACTTTTTCATCTTTATGAATTTTTGATCATTTTTATTTGGCTTCCGGGCCATCCCCAGTGGTCATCTTACGTCATCTTTCAAACCTGTTTTTCAAAAATATGCATCGGACCTGGTTACATCTAGGGTTATAGTCATCAAAGACTCCGGGCTTCAAAATGAGTGCAAAAAAGTTGCGGATGTGTCAAAGAAAACGGGGCCTACGTGCTAAGATTTTATTTCAAACATTTTTGTGTAGTAACATTTAATACGAACCTTCCAAAAATGCGCATTGTATATATACGGTGTGAAGACTTCATGCACGACGTATTATTTGTAGAGAAATCCTGCAGGAGGTAAGCGGAGCACAGCAGAGCAAATGCAGGGGCTATACACCAGAATGAATAAAAATCCTTTATTGCATGATCGACATCATGGTAGTGGACAAGTAAAATCTCTTACGCGTTTCAGGCTTCTGCCCTTTATCAAAGAGAACTGTTTTACTCTCTGCAACCGCTCTGTTAATGTAGGTTTTCCCCCGCTAACAGCTGATCTCAGTAAGATGATTTGCGCGCGAGTTCGCCAGGCTACGATCTCATTGGCTGACTGATATAGCCAATGGAATGAATGAAACCATTATACTGTGCTTGGCAAGTGCGGGTAGTGTCTCCGATCAACAGCGCGGCTGCAGTGTAAGTCAGAAAGAAACAATGTGTGTAGCAACATTAAAACCTAGTCAAAAACAATGTATCAATACAGGAAAATCAAGAAAAACAAACTACTCGGCTGAAATGATGGTGAGGAGGTAATAAAATACAAGAAATAGTATGAGTCATATGACAAGGCTATTGATATTATTGTGATGTAGTAATATGGGTTAGCTGATAGTATGGTAAAGCTTTACTAGCCTAATAATAATGTAGTTACATAAGTCTATTAGTAGTTATCCAATTAAACCTATATATTCTTCTAGATATTAATTACATTATTAGACTATTCACTATATCAGCCTTGTTTGTGTAAAGGATGTTGGGAACTGTCATAGTACATTTTTGATCATAAGCATTTATATAAACAGAACAGATACATCAGGAACAGAAACATACAGATAAATACTTGATAGGAGTGGGTAGTGTACCATCATAAAATTGAACATAAAATAAAAATAAAAATAAATAATGAAATCAAACATATGTATATATGTCAGTCCATATTGGAAGAATTATATTATTTCCCAATATATATCATATTGATGTTCATAAAGGATCTCTCAAGAGTCATCTATTTGTTGACTGTCATATATATACATATGTTGTAAAGGATCTCACTTGATTCATTTAATACACTTTATCACCACCTATCACACAATGTTATTAAATGTAAACATAGTATTTCTGTGCATATTTTTATTGTATTTTTGATATGTCAAGGCCCACCATATTTATTTGCGAAAAGAGTGTTCTATATAATTTGGGCATAATGTATCATGGGATGGTTTGGTTAGTTCAATTTAGTTTAAAAAGTGTTTCAGTTCCCAGTCAATGTTCATACCCTTGGGAGCCAATGTCCCAAGGGTATAAATCCAGTGCATTTCTCGGCGGTTAAGGAGTGTCTCTCTGTCTCCTCCTCTAGGATGAATTGGTATGTGTTCTAAAGCACTGAATGTTAAGTGATTTATGGATCCCTGTACACATTCGTTGAAGTGTCTAGCCACTGGGTAATTGTCATCCTTGTTTTTGATAGTTCTAATGTGTTCCCTGATCCTTATTTTTAATGGTCTTATTGTCCTACCAATATAACTAGAACCACATGCACATTTGAGAATGTAAACTACATATTTAGAGTTGCAAGTAAGGAATGAATTGATCCTGTATTTCTGTCCCGTGAAAATATTCCTCGTTGTTTTAATGGGGAGTGCATATTTACAAAAGTTGCATGTTCCACATTTGTAGAACCCCTTTGGAAGCTCTTTCTCTGGAACCATTCTGTCTCTGTACATACTCGGTGACAAGTGGTCTCCCAATGTTTTTGTTTTGCGATAGACTATTTTGGGTTTGGAGAGTGTAACTCTATCTAAGTCCCCATCTAATCTAAGTACTTCCCAATGTTTGTTAAGGATTGATCTTATTGTGTCAGCTTGTCTTGAGTAGGTTGTAATGAACAGGGGTATGTCACTCTCCTGAATGCTTTTATTCTTTTTGGTATTCTTTTGTCTACACAATATATCTGCTCTTTTCGATTGTATTGCATTTTGTAATGCACTTTCAAGAGTGTGATCAGAATAACCACGAGCCTTGAATCTTGTCATGAGTTGTTTTGCTTGATTATTAAAGCATTCGTCTGTCGAGCATATCCTCCTGAGACGTAAAAACTGACTCCTAGGAATGCTGTTCAAGAGTGGTCTAGGGTGTGCGCTGTTCGCTCTGAGCAG
Source organism: Ascaphus truei (assembly GCF_040206685.1). NCBI lineage: Eukaryota > Metazoa > Chordata > Amphibia > Anura > Ascaphidae > Ascaphus > Ascaphus truei. The sequence goes on along the minus strand of NC_134485.1, from coordinate 26,393,466 downwards.
AGAGTTGCGAGAATTTTCTTTTCTATAAATATTAGTTTGTATAGAAAGATCAGTATCCACATATAAGTGGAGATCTAAAAAATTAATGTGATGATCATGAAACATATGTGTAAATCTAAGATTGCAGTCGTTGGATTCAAGATATGTGAAAAATAAAGAAAGTGTATGTGTATCTCCAGACCAAATTAGTAACAGGTCGTCAATATAACGACGATAAAATTTAATGTGATGTCTGTAAGGGTTGGTGTCACCGAAGATGTGTTGAGTTTCCCAAAGTCCCATAAACAAATTGGCGTATGAAGGTGCAAATGAAGTCCCCATCGCCGTGCCCTGTGTTTGTAAATAAAATTGATTGTTAAAAGTGAAATAATTGTGTTGTAATAAAAATAATACACTATCCAATAGAAAGGTGATTTGTGCCAAGTGAAGATTAGAATTGTTCAGAAAATGAGTGACTGCTTTGATACCTTTGGTGTGTTCTATGACTGTGTACAAAGATGTCACATCTAATGTGACCCAAGTGTATGTGTGACACCATGTGAAGTTTTTAATGTCTAGGAGTAAATCAAAAGAGTCTTTCAAAAATGACGGTAATTGTTGAACCAACGGCTGCAAGAAAAAATCCAGATACCTAGATAGACCATCTCCCAAAGATCCAATGCTAGATATTATGGGTCTGCCTGGCTGAGACACAAGCGACTTGTGGATCTTTGGGAGATGGTGAAAAATAGGTATAATGGGAAAGGGGTTAAATAAAAATTCTGATTCCTGTTTAGATAGAACATGCAACTCTCTGCCCAGATCTATAAGCTTCTCAATTTCTTTTAGATACATTTGTGTAGGATCCTTGGTAAGTTTAGAATATGCATTAGTATCCCTTAGTTGTCTCATTGCCTCAGAACAGTACATCTCAGAACTCATTACCACTATGGCCCCACCTTTGTCTGCATTTTTTATTACTATGTCTTTTCTAATTTTTAGAGCAGCCAAGGATTGGCCTTCTTCTTTGGATAAATTATTGGGTGTTGTGGTGGTAAAATTAAACCCTTTTGCTAGTAATTGCAGATCTTTTTCCACTAGTTTTTCATATGTCTCTAGGTGTGGGCCTTTGGAAAACATAGGACAGAAGACGGATTTCTTCCTAAATGATGTATGTTTAGAAGTGGTCAAAAAGAGGAACTGTTCTGAGGCACTAACATTCTGAACATCTGACACATCCTGTTCATCAAACAAATCATTCATGTCTTGTATAGCTGTATACTCTTTGAAGGACAGCCTGTCGTCCGTGATCCCCCTCCCCACCAGAGGGCCCAGAATAGAGTCCTCTGGGCCATCTGGTGTAGAGACGCCACCGACAGCAGGCTGTCTAGAGTTAAAGAATTTTTTTAGAGATAATTTTCTAATGTATTTTTGCAAATCCATAACAGTATTAAAGAGATCAAAATTGTCCTGAATTCCAAAGTTCAGTCCCTTGTTGAGAACCTTTATCTCTCCTTCTGTTAAATCTACCCCTGAAATGTTGACTACATTATTCTCTTGCATCAATGTTCCATTTTTCTTCTCTTTATTTGCCCTTCTTTTGGGCGAGCGCCGCGTCCTCTAAGAGGAGAGATAAAGGTTCTCAACAAGGGACTGAACTTTGGAATTCAGGACAATTTTGATCTCTTTAATACTGTTATGGATTTGCAAAAATACATTAGAAAATTATCTCTAAAAAAATTCTTTAACTCTAGACAGCCTGCTGTCGGTGGCGTCTCTACACCAGATGGCCCAGAGGACTCTATTCTGGGCCCTCTGGTGGGGAGGGGGATCACGGACGACAGGCTGTCCTTCAAAGAGTATACAGCTATACAAGACATGAATGATTTGTTTGATGAACAGGATGTGTCAGATGTTCAGAATGTTAGTGCCTCAGAACAGTTCCTCTTTTTGACCACTTCTAAACATACATCATTTAGGAAGAAATCCGTCTTCTGTCCTATGTTTTCCAAAGGCCCACACCTAGAGACATATGAAAAACTAGTGGAAAAAGATCTGCAATTACTAGCAAAAGGGTTTAATTTTACCACCACAACACCCAATAATTTATCCAAAGAAGAAGGCCAATCCTTGGCTGCTCTAAAAATTAGAAAAGACATAGTAATAAAAAATGCAGACAAAGGTGGGGCCATAGTGGTAATGAGTTCTGAGATGTACTGTTCTGAGGCAATGAGACAACTAAGGGATACTAATGCATATTCTAAACTTACCAAGGATCCTACACAAATGTATCTAAAAGAAATTGAGAAGCTTATAGATCTGGGCAGAGAGTTGCATGTTCTATCTAAACAGGAATCAGAATTTTTATTTAACCCCTTTCCCATTATACCTATTTTTCACCATCTCCCAAAGATCCACAAGTCGCTTGTGTCTCCGCCAGGCAGACCCATAATATCTAGCATTGGATCTTTGGGAGATGGTCTATCTAGGTATCTGGATTTTTTCTTGCAGCCGTTGGTTCAACAATTATCGTCATTTTTGAAAGACTCTTTTGATTTACTCCTAGACATTAAAAACTTCACATGGTGTCACACATACACTTGGGTCACATTAGATGTGACATCTTTGTACACAGTCATAGAACACACCAAAGGTATCAAAGCAGTCACTCATTTTCTGAACAATTCTAATCTTCACTTGGCACAAATCACCTTTCTATTGGATAGTGTATTATTTTTATTACAACACAATTATTTCACTTTTAACAATCAATTTTATTTACAAACACAGGGCACGGCGATGGGGACTTCATTTGCACCTTCATACGCCAATTTGTTTATGGGACTTTGGGAAACTCAACACATCTTCGGTGACACCAACCCTTACAGACATCACATTAAATTTTATCGTCGTTATATTGACGACCTGTTACTAATTTGGTCTGGAGATACACATACACTTTCTTTATTTTTCACATATCTTGAATCCAACGACTGCAATCTTAGATTTACACATATGTTTCATGATCATCACATTAATTTTTTAGATCTCCACTTATATGTGGATACTGATCTTTCTATACAAACTAATATTTATAGAAAAGAAAATTCTCGCAACTCTCTGCTCAGAGCGAACAGCGCACACCCTAGACCACTCTTGAACAGCATTCCTAGGAGTCAGTTTTTACGTCTCAGGAGGATATGCTCGACAGACGAATGCTTTAATAATCAAGCAAAACAACTCATGACAAGATTCAAGGCTCGTGGTTATTCTGATCACACTCTTGAAAGTGCATTACAAAATGCAATACAATCGAAAAGAGCAGATATATTGTGTAGACAAAAGAATACCAAAAAGAATAAAAGCATTCAGGAGAGTGACATACCCCTGTTCATTACAACCTACTCAAGACAAGCTGACACAATAAGATCAATCCTTAACAAACATTGGGAAGTACTTAGATTAGATGGGGACTTAGATAGAGTTACACTCTCCAAACCCAAAATAGTCTATCGCAAAACAAAAACATTGGGAGACCACTTGTCACCGAGTATGTACAGAGACAGAATGGTTCCAGAGAAAGAGCTTCCAAAGGGGTTCTACAAATGTGGAACATGCAACTTTTGTAAATATGCACTCCCCATTAAAACAACGAGGAATATTTTCACGGGACAGAAATACAGGATCAATTCATTCCTTACTTGCAACTCTAAATATGTAGTTTACATTCTCAAATGTGCATGTGGTTCTAGTTATATTGGTAGGACAATAAGACCATTAAAAATAAGGATCAGGGAACACATTAGAACTATCAAAAACAAGGATGACAATTACCCAGTGGCTAGACACTTCAACGAATGTGTACAGGGATCCATAAATCACTTAACATTCAGTGCTTTAGAACACATACCAATTCATCCTAGAGGAGGAGACAGAGATACACTCCTTAACCGCCGAGAAATGCACTGGATTTATACCCTTGGGACATTGGCTCCCAAGGGTATGAACATTGACTGGGAACTGAAACACTTTTTAAACTAAATTGAACTAACCAAACCATCCCATGATACATTATGCCCAAATTATATAGAACACTCTTTTCGCAAATAAATATGGTGGGCCTTGACATATCAAAAATACAATAAAAATATGCACAGAAATACTATGTTTACATTTAATAACATTGTGTGATAGGTGGTGATAAAGTGTATTAAATGAATCAAGTGAGATCCTTTACAACATATGTATATATATGACAGTCAACAAATAGATGACTCTTGAGAGATCCTTTATGAACATCAATATGATATATATTGGGAAATAATATAATTCTTCCAATATGGACTGACATATATACATATGTTTGATTTCATTATTTATTTTTATTTTTATTTTATGTTCAATTTTATGATGGTACACTACCCACTCCTATCAAGTATTTATCTGTATGTTTCTGTTCCTGATGTATCTGTTCTGTTTATATAAATGCTTATGATCAAAAATGTACTATGACAGTTCCCAACATCCTTTACACAAACAAGGCTGATATAGTGAATAGTCTAATAATGTAATTAATATCTAGAAGAATATATAGGTTTAATTGGATAACTACTAATAGACTTATGTAACTACATTATTATTAGGCTAGTAAAGCTTTACCATACTATCAGCTAACCCATATTACTACATCACAATAATATCAATAGCCTTGTCATATGACTCATACTATTTCTTGTATTTTATTACCTCCTCACCATCATTTCAGCCGAGTAGTTTGTTTTTCTTGATTTTCCTGTATTGATACATTGTTTTTGACTAGGTTTTAATGTTGCTACACACATTGTTTCTTTCTGACTTACACTGCAGCCGCGCTGTTGATCGGAGACACTACCCGCACTTGCCAAGCACAGTATAATGGTTTCATTCATTCCATTGGCTATATCAGTCAGCCAATGAGATCGTAGCCTGGCGAACTCGCGCGCAAATCATCTTACTGAGATCAGCTGTTAGCGGGGGAAAACCTACATTAACAGAGCGGTTGCAGAGAGTAAAACAGTTCTCTTTGATAAAGGGCAGAAGCCTGAAACGCGTAAGAGATTTTACTTGTCCACTACCATGATGTCGATCATGCAATAAAGGATTTTTATTCATTCTGGTGTATAGCCCCTGCATTTGCTCTGCTGTGCTCCGCTTACCTCCTGCAGGATTTCTCTACTTGTCTATTACCAGCGTGATGCACGCCCAAGGAATTGCTGATACCTTCCAACCGTGAGTACCCCAGTCCGCTCACCTGCGCCCTGGGGGTTATGTTCCTAGTACCCATATACTTCCTAGGGGGACTTCAAACTGTTCTTAGGTTATCAGATATTTATTACTGATTTTACCATTAGATACAGGTCCCGCCCGCTACAGAGAGGAAGGGGTTAACTCAATGGAACACACGGCACTTATATTGTGAAGACGGCTTTTCCACTTTGTCATTATAAATACATGATATATATCTTTACAAGGAATACCATATAGCTGAGCACGGTATTGGGGATTTTTCTCCTACTTTTCAACGACGTATTATTTGTTCTGTTTAAATTACTGTATTTTTGACGTATCCCTCCCTTTGAATACCTGATTGATACAATTTTAAAATAAGACACAATTGTGTGTATTTGTATTCATAAGTAGTGTTGGTAATTATAAATTATTAGTGTAATATTATTTATGATAGCCACACTGGGAAAATAATAAATGTTGTCAACCTACAGTATATAATAAAACATCGGGGGTGCGTGAAATACCTTTCTGGGTTTTCTGTGCACTAAAACAAATAGAAAAAAAATGATGTTGGCGCAGATGGAGAAATCTGATCTTAGTTCATAGCTGCACATAAGCAGAATTGAAATGGACTATAGAAAACTACTAATAAAGGATACAGAAAAGCGCTCCACCTAAAATAAAACACCTGTGAGGTGATCGTACCTATTGTACTAGTGAAACAGCAATAAATCAATTAAATACTACTGATAAAACGTTTGTGCTATAATTAAAACACAATATCTATGCAGACAATGATGTCAGGATTAAACTAGAATAAACTGACTAGACAGTGATACTACAAACATGACTTCATCCTAATTGGCAGAGTGTAAATTCAATCCTCAACCAGGAATGGCAGCCCAAGGGACAAGAAAAACAAGTTTTCCCAAAACTTGATAAAACAGGTGTGAAACAAAGAGAGCCAATTCCTTGGCGCAATAAAACGATAATGATACCAGTCCCAATGCATGGTTAAAAAAAAACTGTCCTGAGTGCCAGATGGAATTCCAAATAGTTCCGTCAGGTGACGGTGGTTCTGGGAGGAATACAAAAAGAACGAACCATTGCGCAGTATTTTTCACAGCACAACACGCTGCACAGTACAGGCGCCTACTTACAGCACATCGGCGAATCAAAGGCAATGGTTGTTTCTTTAGACCAATCCGACAACTGTAGCCAGGGCCGCCAACAGGGGGGGGGGGGGACAGCCGGTGTGCGGCCGCCTGGGCCCCCTGCGTGACCGGGACAGTTAATAAATAAATAAAATAAAAAACCGCTGCACCCGGGGCCGGGTCTCTCTGAGACAGGTGCCATCAGCGGAGCTACTGTGACCTGCCGCCGGACCCCCCACCCCCCACAGCACCGCCAGATTTATAGATTTACTTTGTGTTTGTGTCGGGGGAGAGTGGAGTATATTTTGTATATGTATTGGGGGGGAGTGGGGTATATTTTGTATATGTATTGGGGGGGAGTGGGGTATATTTTGTATATGTATTGGGGGGGAGTGGGGTATATTTTGTATATGTATTGGGGGGGAGTGGAGTATATTTTGTATATGTATTGGGGGGGAGTGGGGTATATTTTGTATATGTATTGGGGGGGAGTGGGGTATATTTTGTATATGTATTGGGGGGGAGTGGGGTATATTTTGTATATGTATTGGGGGGGAGTGGGGTATATTTTGTATATGTATTGGGGGGGAGTGGGGTATATTTTGTATATGTATTGGGGGGGAGTGGGGTATATTTTGTATATGTATTGGGGTTGGAGTGGGGTATATTTTGTATATGTATTGGGGGGGAGTGGGGTATATTTTGTATATGTATTGGGGGGGAGTGGGGTATATTTTGTATATGTATTGGGGGGAGTGGGGTATATTTTGTATATGTATTGGGGGGGAGTGGGGTATATTTTGTATATGTACTGGGGGGGAGTGGGGTATATTGTTTATATGTAGTGGGGGGTATTTTTATATGTATTGGGAGGACGTGGGGGTATTTTTTATATGTATTGGGGGTTCTAGCATTGTGTCCAGCGCCCTCCCGCAGCAACACCCCCCTCTAGTAGCAACAACCGGCGCCCCCCCTAGTAGCAGCCTCCCCCTCCCCATCCCCCCTGTAGCAGCCCCCCCCAGTTGCAGCCACCGACGCTCCCTAAGCCACCAGCCCCCCCCCCTTAGCAACGGCCCCCCTTCACAGCCACCGCCCACCGCTCATCCAGGGCTCCAGGAACTCGGGCTGCGGATGGCATTCTTTTCATATGCAACGAGACCTGAGACATTATAAGTGTAATTTTGGTCCTGTGCATTTAATACATGTTTAAATTGTACTACGCAATGTACTTTTCATTTATCCATGGGTAACGAGGTTACAGCTGCCTGACCGCTAATGTACAGTTGTCGGATTGGTCTAAAGAAACAACCATTGCCTTTGATTCGTCGATGTGCTGTAAGTAAGCATCTGTACTGTGCAGCGTGTTATGATGTGAAGGGTTTGTTCTTTTTGTATTCGTCACAGAACCATCATCACCTGACGGAACTGTTTGGAATTCCATCTGGCATTGGGCCTGGTATCATTATTGTTTTATTGCGCCAGGGACTTGGTTCTCTTTGTTTCACAATTGAAATTGAGTTTGAGATGCGCCAATTTTGTTCCAAATAAAGCTGTTTGCCACGATTGGCACATTGGCTTCAAACCTACATTGTTTTCAATTGGATTTCTATCTTTGATACATTTGCTGCTTTTTCTGCTCTACATTTTGCCCCAGTTTTGAGTCTAGCAAAAGATATTGCTTCTTTGAAAGAAATAGTAAGCGCTATTCATTAGGATTTAGGATTCAAGCCAAATGTTTGCAAAGGCTAAACACATACAGTAAGGTGCATCGTTTCCAGAGATTACAGAGCTGGGTCTGTAAATGGTTGAAAGAAATGTTATGTTAGACAACTACTCTGTAATTCTGTTCAAAAACTCTACAGCAGGTCTGCACAACTCCAGTCCTCGAGGGCCGCAAACAGGCCAGGTTTTCAGGATATCCGTACTTCAGCACAGCTGGCTCAATTAGTGGCTCAGTATGATTGAGCCAGCTGTGCTGAAGTAGGGATATCCTGAAAAGCTGGCCTGTTTGGGGCCCTCGAGGACTGGAGCTGTGCAGGCCTGTTCTACCGCTAGGGTTGCCAGGTGTCCGGTATTGAAATGGACAGGCCGGTATTGAATCCCCTGTCTGGTAAAATATGAGAGATAATACCGGACATGGGATAGAGCAGGGCAGCTGCTGCTAGGGGGCTGGGCAGCTTCTGATTGGCTGAATTACACAGCAACAACCAATCAGGAGGTGGCAGGAGCCTGGAGGGTGGGGCCAAAGAGCGGAGGAAAAGCATGCAGCAGAGAGGTGAGGCTCTGTGTGTGTCTCAGTGTCCTGTGTGTGTGTGTATTAGTGTGTGTCTGTCTATCTGTGTCATGTGTGTGTGTGTGAGTGTATGTGTGCATCCGTCTTTCTGTCTGTGTCCTGTCTGTATATGTGTGTGCCTCAGTGTGTGTGTGTGTGTGTGTCTCAGTGTGTGTGTATGTCTGTCTCTGTGTGTGTGTGTGTCTCAGTGTGTGTCTGTCTTTCTGTCTGTCTGTGTCCTGTGTCCTGCCTGTACTGTGTGTGTGTGCGTGTGTGCGTGTGTGCGTGTGTGCGTGTGTGTGTGTGTGTGCGTGTGCGTGTGCGTGTGTGTGTGTGTACAGTTCTCTCTCATGCTGGCAGTAAGCCTGGTAAATATGCAGGATTGCCAGCATCAATCATGGAGGTTTGCTCTCACACCCTGGTGAGGTGTCATATGTATTCAAGGGGAGTGGTAACATGCTCTGAGTCCGCTGTTAGTGACATCAGAGATGTGGCTGTTCCTAAGGTATATAAGACACAGCACTGCCCAAAGTTAGTGGTTGAAGTTTCAAGGTCAAGTGTGTTAACTAAGAGTTCAAGAGAGTGGTTCTACAGCAAGTAGTCAGATCTGCAGCAGAAAGGCTGCGGTCCCAGTAATGTCTGTGACACGCGCGTCCGGCAGGGGGGAGCGGCGCGTGTCACAGCGCTAACCGCGATCTGCGGTCTGTGAGGAGAGGAGAATCTTGCGACGGGAGGAGTAAACTCAATTTTATTGAGTTGGGAAAAACCCTGCCGCACGGCGCGGCTGCACCTTCTGCGTGACAGTGCGTAGTGGGCCCAGCCCCATTGAGGGGCGGTGCTTACACGCACAGTGCACGCCGCGCCGTGCGCACAGGCTGTACTGGGACCGCAGCCTAAGGCTGGCAGGGACTACACTGTGTCCAGGGACCTGGCACAGGTGGTGATCTCCCTGAAGGGAGAGGTGATCCAACTCCATTGGGAGGGCAGATTCTTCTGAAAGACAGGCTGTAGAAGAATGAGCGGCTAAGCTGTTTGCTGCGAGGGGCAGTCTGCATGAACCATCAATAAAGATGCCCTTATTCACAAGAACCCCAATGTGTGAGTGTGAAGTTACTCCACAGAGGAAGGCACCACAGAGGAGTTCCTCATCAGAACCATCTCCTTGCAGACGCAGAGATCCTGATGAGGTGGAGGCGCTGCACTGTATGTAGGTAGGACTCACGCACACTACCTCAGCTGCCTGTCTGGGTTGACATTCCCCATAACAACATCATGCGGGAGACTCAGGAGTCCTGTTGCCAACAGGTGCACCACCAGAGACTACCATGTAATGGGGACCGGTTAGACCACAGGGGCCAATCTGAGATTGGGTGGGTCAGGAGGGTCCAGAAAAACCATTACATTTGGAGGTGCTGCTGAGAGCTGTGTCAACAGGACAGGCTTCTGCTAGGCACACTAGGCAACAGGGAGTGTGTATGCTGCCAGTCAGTGCTGTGTTTGGGACAGAACCTAGGGGTAGTCACGGGGCCTGATGGAATTGTCAGCTCGCAGGGACGACCTAGGATCCTGGAAGGAGTTAGGTGGGTCTGGAGACAGGGCTATAGCTGTTCTAGTCGCCTTGAGGCAGCTAGTTGGTAGGATGCCTAAAGGGATAGCCTGTTAACAGAGGTCAAGAATCCTGGAGAGGGTCTGCGCTAGGCTGGCCAACAGTAGGTAGATGCCCCAGTACTGCATGGAGAAGCCAGAGTACTCTAGCCCATTCCAGACCACGTACCACGGTCAGCACAGACTGGAGAGAGGAGAGACACAGCATGCACGGAGAGAGTGAGCCTAGCCTGAGGTAGTGCAACACGGGTCATTCCTACATTAGGTGCATCGGGCATTCTTTATTGCATCGGTATGGCAGCTGCCCCGCAGAGAGCTCCATGTGTAATAACAGATACAGTGAAAAGATGGCGACCGCAAGAATGGAGGATCCGCGCGGCGCGGAAGGTCCAAGATGGCGGACAGAGGCAGATGGAGGGTGTGCGTTCCACGGAAGAGCAAGCTACTGAAGTGACTTTGGCTAGCCTGCTGTGGAGTGACGCGAAAGCGGTGGCCGCGCCGTTTTGGTCCTGCCTAGGACCGCGGGGTGATACCCTGGAGGACAGTAATGAGGACATTGTGGTGGTGTGTGAAGGAAATGGAGAAGCTGTTCGCCGGACAGTGAGTGCTACACAAAAATCTACCTCAATTGCTATTGTGAGTGGCCGGGCAAATCAAGATGGCGGCTCCCGCTTCCCTGGGAGACCGCGTGGGCCGAGTGCAGAAAATGCTGCAAATGCTAAAATTGCAGAAAGTTGGCCGGGAGTGGCGCCAAAAGGAAAACCCCACCCTGCTGGGGGGTATGGCACGTAAGCTGTGGCCACGCCCTCATGGACAGTGACAAGCTCATCCCCAGTGCTGGGTCACCCTGTAAACTTGTGGGACCCTCCCCTAATCTCAACCAGGGGGAGTGGTTTCCAGTTGTGTCAAAGGCGGGTGGAGACGGCGGAAGAAGGAGTTATCAAACCAACCCCTGCACTTCAATCACGAGGAGCCAGTGAACAGAGCAGACCACAGTGCAAAGTGTCTCCCTTAATCAGTACTACAGAAGAGGAAATGGACATTTCCGCGCACCCATACTCTGCACCGGGAGGCTTCCTGGTGCTCACGGCAGGTGGTAAAGAGACTGTTAAATGTCTGTGTATGCAGTGCAGGCTGCCGGGTGGTGCGGTCAGCACAACGGCCAGATGCCCGCATTGTGGCATTCATTACTTATGGGCCGTGCAGTCATTCGTCCCTGGGCCGACCGTGGAGGCGGGAGCGGACACCGCCATGCTGACGGCTGAAGTCCTGCTTGCGGCCTTGAAAGAAGCCGTTGATCCCGGGACCTGGGGATCACTCCTGATGATTAAGACGGAGCCGGAAGAGAAAAAGACCTACCAGCGAGGTGAGGGCCGAGAACCTCACCATCGGTCCCCGACGGGAGTGCCACTCCCCGAGTTGGAGTGCGGCTCCTCGGACGAGGAGCAAGCGACCCCGACACCGGTGGTGACGCGCCTACCGGCGGACCACTACAGCGGTGCTGAAAGAGAACTGGTACTTACCTGGGTCGCGGCGGAGCGAAGTCTTCCATCGCCGGTGCAGAAACAACCGGAGAGGCGGAGTCCCATGGCTGTGGTGACTGGCGGAACCAACGGCGGAGAAGGAAGCATCCTGAGCCGATGGAGCAGTAAGCGACATCTTTACCCTCCCCAGGCGCCGGTGGTGGCAACGGCGGAGAAAGGCCTAGTCCGGGCCCGGGCGGAGCAGAGAGCAGGACCTTCACTTCCGGCGGTGGATGTCGTTGTGGAGGAAGAGGTTCCGGTGGGGAACCCAACGCAAGATGGCGGCGGCGAGTCCCACGAGATTGATGACATCACTTCCGGCGGGCACTGCGGAACTGGATGGAAGATGGCCGCGTCCTCGCGACCAAGTAGCTGTACCAGATCGCCTGGATCCGGGAAGAGCTGGCAGGCCCTGTGGAAGCCTGGGAGCAGCGAAACAGGAGAACCGGAAGGCCAGTCCGATGGCACCGGGCAAGGTAGCGAAGAGTTGCGGGTCGCAGCCCCGCGGATGCCATCAGTTTTTCCCTATGCCCAACCCCCGGCCATAGTTAAAGCCCCTGCCCCTGTCACTTTTTCCTATGGGTCCCAATCCAGCCAAGGGTTGTCTGGGGAGTCCCGAGACATGTCGGAAGAACGGACTGGTGAAAACTTGGACTGGGGCGAATGCTTTACCTCGGACGATGAGTCGGGAGGGGGAAGGTACACACGACAAGTGTCTGGGTCTAGTGAGTGTGCCAGTGTCGCAAGTGTCCCCAGTAGGCCCAAAAGGTTAGGATCCAATTTCTGCTCTACCGGTACCTCAGGGATATCATCTGGGGGAGAACCAGAGGATAGTGAAGGTACGGTAACAGTACTGGAGCCAGAGAGAGAGAGACCCGGTGGTGGGCACCACTGTTTGAGGGGTACGAGGCCTGGCTGGACCGCACTAGATTTATATTAAGAAAAGGAGTTGTTGACTACTGGGGGGGAGTAGGGCAATTCACCGAGGAGGGACACCTAGAAGAGCTTAGGCTTAGGTGGCATGACATCCACACTGGCGTGGTGGATCCCAAGGGGACAGATTGATTCAGGGACCCCGTAGAACCTGATGAAACGTTGTCATGGGTGCTGCCAGGCAGGTAACGCCAGACTGATCAGGACTAGCACGGCTGAGAGGGCCATAGTGACTAAATATAAAAAAATCCCACGGGTTGGAGTACCCTTACGTCCCTGAACCCATAATGCAGGAGATTGAGGATTGGAGGAATGCCTGGTTGAGGGAAACAATTGAGGAGTATATATTGACCAAGGGTGGCGGATGTACTGGGCGCAGGGCGGAAGAGAGGATTGAGCAGCTCATGAGGGTATGGAGCATTGGGCGCAATGTTTTCATGCACAAGGTAGAATATAGGCCGGAAAGTGGGCTACCAAAGGAGTATAGCATCACCGTCAAAGATGTTGCGGGTAGAGAAGTAAAGAAGCCAGATCCCAGGCACTATTATTAGGAAGATCCTGGGTGTTCTCCATAGGAGCAGTGCTGTCTGCTGGTCAGCAGGCACTGTAAGTGTGTGTTATCATGAGAACTGTATATATGGAAATTTGTATCATGTGTTGTTATGTTTTGCAGTGCTGCCTGGAGGAAGATCTGACAAATTTAGGTCCCAGACGGGCCGTTGGGATTCACCAGGGGGAGAATGTAGCCATGTTTTAAAATGGTATACAGTTCTCTCTCATGCTGGCAGTAAGCCTGGTAAATATGCAGGATTGCCAGCATCAATCATGGAGGTTTGCCCTCACACCCTGGTGAGGTGTCATATGTATTCAAGGGGAGTGGTAACATGCTCTGAGTCCACTGTTAGTGACATCAGAGATGTGGCTGTTCCTAAGGTATATAAGACACAGCACTGCCCAAAGTTAGTGGTTGAAGTTTCAAGGTCAAGTGTGCTAACTAAGAATTCAAGGGAGTGGTTCTACAGCAAGTAGTCAGATCTGCAGCAGTAAGGCTGGCAGGGCCTACACGGTGTCCAGGGACCTGGCACAGGTGGTGATCTTCCTGAGGGGAGAGGTGATCCAACTCCATTGGGAGGGCAGATTCTTCTGAAAGACAGGCTGTAGAAGAATGAGCGGCTAAGCTGTTTGCTGCGAGGGGCAGTCTGCATGAACCATCAATAAAGATGCCCTTATTCACAAGAACCCCCATGTGTGAGTGTGAAGTTACTCCACAGAGGAAGGCACCACAGAGGAGTTCCTCATCAGAACCATCTCCTTGCGGACGCAGAGATCCTGATGAGGTGGAGGCGCTGCACTGTATGTAGGTAGGACTCACGCACACTACCTCAGCTGCTTGTCTGGGTTGACATTCCCCATAACAACATCATGCGGGATACTCAGGAGTCCTGTTGCCAACAGGTGCACCACCAGAGACTACCATGTAATGGGGACCGGTTAGACCACAGGGGCCAATCTGAGATTGGGTGGGTCAGGAGGGTCCAGAAAAACCGTTACACTTACTTTTCTTTTACTATACTAACAGTCTTCCCATTTTCAAGATCTGTAAAAAATAACCATTGTAAATTCTTAGAAAGGCTCCATAACTGAGCTCTCATCACAGCTGCATTGCAATCTCTGCAGCACCCTTACTTACAGATCATCCCCAAGAAGGCAAAGCAGGTTACTTATTCAATGGCATGATTTAATATGCAATTTAAAGCTGCATTTTGAAGTCTAAATTTGAAAGCTGCTGTACTGATAATGACAGGGGGGGTGAAGGGATGGGGGTAACAGGATGAAGGGAGGGGGTATGAGAGGATGGGGGATGAGAGAGGATGAAGGGACGGGGTGAGAGGACAAGGGGGTGAAAGGATAAGGTGGGGTAGGAGGGTGAGAGGACAAGTGGGGAGAGAGAGAGGATGAGGAGGGGTGCAACAATCTTGGAATTTGTGGGAGGAGCATTAAAATCAGTATTGCTCGTCATGTACAGTATGACTGCAGGTCAGTTATTTATAAATGATCTGACCATTACGTTATTTGTTCTAAATTTCTCTCCAAGCATACACCAATTTGCACTATTTCATTTTCTATTTCCTAAAAAAATCCTCGGAAGGGCGCTCCCTTCCAAAACTGCTCCCCAGATTTTTTACGAAAAAGAATATAAATTGGTGCAAATTGGTGATTACTTGGAGTGAAATGTAGAAAAAAATGACATAACAGTCAGGTAATTTATAAATGAAAAAAAAGAGGTTAAACCGGCGCCAAAAAAAGGGTAAATACCAGTCCTGTTATGACAGTCCAAATACAGTCCTTGGGATGATGAATGGTGATGAATCTCACCTCAGCAATGCATATATGAAAAAGAGAAAAAGAAAAAGAAAGAGGTGATAAATTTATAATAACATTCTTCCCCATCAACGATTCTCGAGTGCGTCGTACCTTTCACCATTGTGTCCAGTATTTTTGGACATGCCATCTGGCAACCCTACCTACAGCAAAGTGTTATCCGAAAGCAGTATTATAACACAAACTCACAAGCAAATATTACCTAAATATGTCTGCATAAGAGGAACATATTCATATGTAAAAATCCGTTTTATGCAAACAGTGATTATGTACAACTGCAAAGATGTGTGGTTTGGGTTGTACTCTAAAAATACAGGTTTAAACACATACAGGGAAACAACATGTAGCAGGGGCTAACCGGTCAAGACACTTGAGAGGTTTTGTTGTAGAATAGTTACGTACTTATCATAACTATTAAGCCACAATTGTATGTTTTACATAGATAACTGCAGATGTAACCAGTATCAGTGTTTTCGAAGGGAAGAGGGGGGAACCCGTGGTCCAGATCCCGCAAACTTCCCCAGGAACCGAGAAATTCTCTGTGGGGTGTCTCATTCAGCAGATATCAGTCTGGCTACCTCCGTACTAGAATAAATCAACCTGATTCTCAATAGAACAAGGAGTATGAATAGGCTGCTCATCCCCTTCTATCCCATCTCTGCCAGCAGCATCTCGTTTATCCGCAACGTGACCCCCTTGTCCTTCTCTCCCCTGCTAATGTGTTGCTATTGTTCATGATCAGGACAGTCCTGCAGCTTTGCCATCTAGTTTTCCTCCCCTTGTAAAGTACTCGGGGACAATCAAAGACACGGATTAAAAAATATATATATTAGTCATAAATAAATAATAGATGTACAGTAGGGTAAAATGATACCTTTATTGGCTAACTCGTCACATGAAATGCAACCTCTTATATGCACAAGAGAAGATGAGGCATTAGGTTACATTAGCACATGAAAAGGCAATACATTGTGCAATTGAATATGCATTTGTTAGGCAGTGTTATAAAAATGCAGTGTGGTTATACGTGTAGAAAATATGGGGAATGACCCCCAAGGTATACCGAGGCTACTACCCAGGCTGTAATTATACCAGTCCATAAACCAGGGAGAAAGACACCACTCTTCTTAAAATAGTGCTATAAGAGCTATTTAAGCTTCATAAGTATCCGGACTAATTCAGGGTGGTGGGCTAGGAAGTATACTCCGGTAGAAGTACAGAAAGGCACCTCCAGGGAGGTGCCTAAAGGTAAGTCAATGTATCCGGTATCCATCGGCCTCACCTCCACCCTGTGTCCAACGATGTCACAATTCAGCTGGTCAGTACTCACTGCTGATGTTCACTGTTTGCTACCAATAAAGTTTTTTAATTTTTCAATGCTTTGGCTGGTTGGAGGAGCTGTGACCGCTGTTACCTGTTTTTCCTTCCTTGGTTATACGTGTAGAAGAATCCTGTGATGACAACCTAACTGTCTGATGAGGGCACTGACACCTGCCAGATCTTACTCCTACTGTAGTTCACGCTCAGTTGTTCCTAATCACACGCGGGGAGCCTACCTCTTGCCCTACCCCTACAGAGAGGAGCCCTGCACAAGGTGTAGGGGATTTATCTTTTAGTTTCCACACTAGGGACGGGGGGGGAGCCTTTTCATGGAGAATGGGATGTTAAGCCGGGTGGTCACACATCTAAACATAAATATTTGTTATTTACATACCATGGTACAATAAATAGGCATGGATAGTTTGTTAAAACGAAATTAAATTAAAGGATATATTTTTACAGGATTGGAACCGGGGGATCCTCCAGAGCTTAACCCCGCTTTTTTTTTTTAGCTCTGGGCACCCACCCATGCCACCCATGATGGCAAAGTTACTGGTATTAATATGTCCTGGTTTTTAAAATGGGTTTTATAGAAGCACTCCTGCTTTGATTTTGGTGTGTTGAGTTTCTTTTTATAGGTTTGAAGCAGGGGGCCTCTGGAACAGCATTCATTTCAGCTCCGGGGACTCCCTGCTTCTCGTGATACCTCTGTATGGGGTGCCTGTAGCAGCAGGGCTAGTTGGGGCTATTATAATGGTGGTTTGAATGTCCTGCGCCACAGGAAGCCAGGACATCATCCCTTGTGGCTTCCTACTGGACCGAGTGACAAGGGCATATAAACCTGCGGAGCTGCTACCGGCATTGCCTACGGACATATGTATCTCGGAAGTAGGGGGTCGCCCAAGCTAAAAGTAACACGGTTCAGCTCTGGAGACCCCCTGTTTCGCATCAAGGGGAAATGTTAAATTTTTTTGGAGACCATCTGCTCATTTTAAATGGCCTTTCAATAGAAACCATAACCAATGATGTTACAACTTCCTATTGCCTGAGATTTGGCAGCCATTTTATTTCCCCCGTGGAGGGTGATTTAAACCAGGTAACTTCCCCGTTAAGTTCTCAGGAACCTGTGGGTCTGAAAATAGCGGCTTTTATTCTGCGATGGACCACCAGTTCCCATTGTGTTAATAAAAAGTAGGGACATTGGTCCTTTAAATTACATATACACTGACTTCTGAAATGTTATAACTAGAGACTGGTGTGGTTAGAGAACGGTCACCAAAGAAGGAGCCATAGAAGAATGTTCCTTTCTGAATATACATATGTCATATTGCAGCAATACCAATTGCAGCAGACGGAGATGGTTTTTGACTTATAATGAAAAGGTTAAGATTTTTCTTTTTAAATCTATGAAAAACAACACATCTTGTTTAGTATAAAAGATGTTTATACACATTTTTTTTTATTTTTTTAAATATTTTTTCCATGTTAGTCCCCATTTTTAAAACCAGACACTGTTTTCAGAAGAACCAAACATTACATATAAGTATAGAGTACTCTTTCGTACTATCAGAACAAAACACAAAGAGAATCTGTTGTTATGTAGTGTTATTTGTAATAACTATCTGTTTCCATTGCCTCTGTGTAACCTCTACTGCAAACTAATGGTTAGCTGCATAAACACACCACTTATTTATTACAGCAATGTCATTTTTATTATACAGCAGAATAATTAAATGTCTAAACCCCTTGTGAAATAAACATTAGTTTGTTAACTTGTGCAAATTAAAATATGAAAGCTGTCTAACAAGTAAGACAAATATTTCAAATGCACATTATGTACGAATATATAAGGTAAGTAAAGCATATTACAGTACATTCTTGTGTCTGACGGAGGGTATCGTCATTGTCAATCAACTGCACAATGTTATTTCCAGTACATGTGGTGGTGAGGGGGTTGTCAAACTTCATTCCCCTTGAAAAGGGTCAGCTTCATGTTTGCACGAGAATGTATGAGCACTATGATCACAGCTCATACGTAATAACAAGGTCACTGCACTGGATAGAAAAAGCAGGTCCCTCTCATTCCTGGGTGGCTCCTTGTCCATGATCCCTACCAAGCAGTATCACACTTAACCTCCAGTTAACCTTCCTGCAGAAAAGGACGTGCTAAATCCAAAGTGACTATTGCCAGAATACCTGGAAAGAGACTTCTAGTGAACAACCAACCACTACTACCCACTACTGACCAGAAGGTTTCATTGTTGTTGCTGCTTAGAAAATCCGTAAGCATTAAATGCCTCAGATTGATGGTTTTCTCAGGCACCTAAACTGCATGGCTTGGAAGGACAGGCTGTGATAGTGATATGGACCAGGTAACAGCAGAACCTACTCATGTTGATAAACTCGTTTAGGACTTTATTCTTTTACTGGTATCTCCTTTGATATCCTTGAAGGAAATCTTACATTTCGTACTTCAGAAAAGCTGCACAATGCCAAGTGCAGTCCCTTGCATCGGGCGTGACAAGGGCACAGTAATTAGTCTTCAGGCAATGTTAACATTTTACGCTGTCCTAACCGCATGATCCAGTTGAACTTCGTCTTTTCTGCTGTTTAGTCAAGGTTCATCATATGAGCCAGACCCCGCAATGAGTTCTTGTCAGCATAGAGTCACTGTTTGTACAGTATATATTGGAGAGTCAATGGGGGTGTGTGGACGGAATGTGATTGGTAGGTTGTTCCACTGCAAACTTGTTCTCTACTAGATAGCACGCGGACATAGTCTTCCTGGCTCTTGGTTCTGCTAATGGTATTTGTTTATCCCAGTCTTTAGCAATGTAGGTATGATAAGGGTCCGTGGAGTGCTCACGTTTTTTTGAGCGGATATAACGGAGCATTATGCCAAACGTAAAAAAGCCGAAGAATCCCAAGAGAAGAAGAATGTACACGACTTCCATGCTATCGGGGGGTTTGGATACTGTGGAATTCCTTTCCCTTTCTGTGTATTTATGCAGGTACGTTAGAAGCAACGAGTTGACTTCTGAATTGTTTGCCTCTGCCATCTTCTTTGTGTTCTTCAAATGCCTTGAATTCTGGGTATTTCCTGAAAAGAGAGAATGTGTTTAGCGTTCGAAAATGTGCTTCTTAACAATTGGTCATTTTGACATTAGATAGGGGGATTAACATAATGGATACATTTTTTTAATGTACTACTCTGATTTAAACGCTTGGTTAACGCTTAATTTTTTTTATTTTAGTAATAATTCCTTTTTGCAAAAATAAAGTGCATACAATATGCAAGACCTCCAAATAAAATAAGCCAAACTTTTTGCACAGTGCCAGTGATTAAAAAGAGAGAACGAGAAAGAAATACAGCAAGCAATGGATATTCTCCAAAGAGCTAAGGTAAAGATTTGAGGAACCTGAGAAAATAACTGATCCATAGTAATGTTAGAAACTTGAGTGATGTTACTGAAGGTAGCAACGTGAAGAAATATGATGGAACTTCTGTGACCTTGAACTTAAGGGAACAAACTTTTATTTATTAAGTTCAACATTTCATTGTGACACAGGTCCATGGGTGAGCGAAAACGTTAATCTCAATAAATAAACGTTTGATCGCTTAAGTTTAAGTCCACAGAAGCGCTGTCAGATTTCGTCACGTTATGCTCCAGTGTTTTCTGGATGGATCTGCATCCGTGGCAGCATCACCTGCAGCTATTGTATTTATACGAGTGCTCCTCCTTCCTCCACTAAAGGTTATTGGACATGAATAAGCATAGGAGAAAAAACGGAGAATCACTGGTATGTCTGATTGTCATTATTTGAAGTCAGAAAGGAATTTCATTTTTCCCCTTATGAGACTTTCAAAAGATCTATTCATCCCAAGTGCAGTACAAATGACACAGGGTCATCCCTTAAGGTTGAAAGGAGGTTTCACCAGCAACAAAGGAAAGGGTTCTGTATGGTTACAATGTGGAATTAATTACCCATGGAGACTGAGAGGGCAGATACGATAGAAAAAAAGGTTGGACATCTTTTTAGAAAGGAAATGTATACAGGGATATACCTAATAAGTATACATGGGAAGGATGTTGATCCAGGGAGAAATCAGTATTTGGAGTCAGGAAGGAATTAATTTTTAACCCTTATGCGATATCACTAGATGATGTTTCACTGGGGGGTTTTTGTTTGCCTTTCTCTGGATCAATATACTGTAAATACAAATATAGGATAAGTATCTGTCATCTAAATTAAGCATAGGTTGAACTTGATGGGCATATGTCTTTTTTCAACCTCATCTACTATGTAACTACAGCTCAACCCCATAATAACGCGATCCGTTACAACACGAATCCGCTTATAACGCAATGTAAGGGTGGCTCCCAATTTTCGTTTTTATGAATACTTTACAATGCGATTATTGGTATGTTAAATACTTTATTGTACAATGCATACATACAATTGTACATTATTTCTAACGCGATCCGCTTATAACGTGATGTGTTTCTTTGGACCCCTAGCACCGCGTTATAAGGGGGTTGAGCTGTATGTAATATGTTGTGTAAAAGGCATTCATATGTTTTTGCTCTAAGCCTAGTTCAAGCTGTGTGCTTTGTACTGCAAACATATGTCATGTAAGTATAACAGTTCAGATAAGATCAACAATTGCAATGCAAAGACGGGGAGCAAAAGATTTTGGCGATGATTGGAGATGGGCAATCTTTTTGTCGAAGTTCGAATCCAATGTGATCATCTAAGTTAAAAAAAAAAATCACCGATATATTTTATAAAAAAAAATGATTCTGAATATTCGCCTAGGCAAAAGCGAAAATTTGCTTAAAACAGAAGTGACCTTTTGCTTTGATAAAGAGGATAAAACATCCACCTTGCAGCTAGAAAACAGTGAAATAGAGACTCGGGGGGGGAGGGGGGAATTTAACACTTTTGCGCTGCTTTCCAAGGACAAATTTTGAACAAACGTTTGTGGGTTTGAGTAGAAATAGAAAAGTTTGCCTGACCGTTTGCGGGCTGAATTGTGAAACATTCGCTCATCACCAGCTATGATTTTAAATTGTAACTAATCCCTAACAGAGCTGCAATTCATTTCTTTTCAGGTCAAGGGTCTTCCTATGTGTCTCTTAACAAAGTAGAACAATCAAATATGTATAATGTTACAATGCGTATAGTATGCCATTCAGTGCATAGAATAATATAGCGTTATCCAATTATTCTGATTAAAAAGAAACGGAGAACAAATTTCACATTCATATTTTGTTCTATTTGCCTGGGGCATTTTCACTGACAGAAAAGTATGACATGGTGACATTAAGTGTACCAACAGATGCCTAGCTGTTCCTTGTACTGGAATAATACCAAATGACCCTTTCAAACAAGGTTGTCTACTTTAACAGGTATAATTATTCTTTCATAAAGAAACAAGGTTTGCATTCAGTTTTCAATTCCTCCCCCTACTAGTTCCTTAAAAAGTGATTGTATCTCATACTGTAGATGTCCAAGGACATTCTGTATAATTGGCAGTTTCACCAAGAGCTTCACGAGTAAGGAAGAAGATTTAGCTATTAACATGCTTGACTGATCTAAGGTTATACATGTAGAAAGGTGGTGAGGTTTTACTGTGTACAATAAAAAGTACTAAGGGAAGAAAAATATTCTATTGCTGCACTATTCAAAAATGGGCCCCATCATCACAAGACATCATAATAATGATTGATTTGTTAGCAGATTTGTAGAACGCACAACAATTAGGGGAATTCCCTTCCTCCGGTGACATATTTGCAGCAAACCAGTGATAACGAAGTTAAGCTTATATATACCCCAAGTACACTGGTCCTTCTCCTTTTCTCGCAAACATTCTAATTCATTAACGTCACTCGTGACATGTCTACACCTGTCACTGACACTTGTGACGTCATTAGTTCACGGGTCTGTGAATTTCAACTGGTCCTATGTTGACATATTATAGATTGTATGCCCAAATAAGGGTATTGAAGTGAGAGCCCGTTACGGTGTTACAGTGACAGTCCAGCCGCAGAGTCCTAGTCACGCGAGAAGAGCAGATTGGGACATGTGACGTGGAAGAGGACGCTCTCTGTAAGCCGTGCATGGTGTGCACGCCGGAGGAGCGGGACACTAAGGCTACGCTTATAGTGCCGGTGACGCGACAGCGGGCTATGGTCACTGGAAAAATCAAATTGAGATGACTTCCAGCGATCGCAACGTCGCTCCGTCGTGTCGCGCTTACTATAAGCACACGCGACAGCTGCAATGCATTTGTTTTGACGCGCTGTCACCGTCGCCGGCACTATAAGCACAGCCTACCAGAGACGAGTATGAGAGACTCGTCTCTGCAAGAAAAAGCTCTCAAACTGCGTGTCCAATTCTGAATCTGTGAGCGCGATACTGTTTTTTAAAGTTTTTTTTTTTTAATAATACAATAGAGGTACACTGTCTATTTTCCACAATTTTCTTCCACAAATGTAAGGCGGCGTCCTCTGTGCCGCTGACCACACTCATGCTTGAGCGGTGACGTCACCAACGCTCTAAGCATGAGCGCTCGGCTGTCCGGCATATTTTTTTTGCATGCGAGCGGGGGAGCTGTGGCCGGGGGCGTGGCTGGCTGAGCAGTGACTGGCGCTGATTGGTTGAGGAGGTCATGTGACTCTTCAGCACACCTGAAACACAAATTAATCTGTCTCGACAAGCGCCTAGCACCCGTGAGCGCACAGGCGCGTGCGCCACGTGAGCATGGACGGACAGATTTTAATTCATTGTGCTGACCGCACCAATCGCGGTCACCGGCACAGTGGACTCAGCCTAATTCCTCTAATGTGGGAGACCGAGTTCCTGATACAACCAACGGAGGCGTTCCTGATCCTAGGATACCAACATATTTGAGACGATCACATTGAGAACAAGCAATCTACGGTGTCACCCTAAGGACATCAGTTCCAGTGGCAAAAAAGGACCCAACATCATTCCTGATCTAAATAGTTTTGGAGAAATGCCTGATAAGACTATCTAAATGTGAGGGCAATAATTACCTTGAGCATTTCAACACTTAGGATATACTACCCTATGTTTTGTCCCTCCCCCATCCCCTCCCCAATTGTGGGCCTAAGTCAATCTGTGTGTGAGTGTGTGCGTGTGTATGTGTGTATATATATATATATATATATACCAGCAAAGAAAAAGAAAAGGGTCCCTATAAAAACACTCAAGCCAGGACGAAGCCAGGGTGCGAAACATACATCGGGGTTGTGTTTGTTTGCACTCCCCTTGGACCCCCACACTTCAGTGTGAACCCCTGCTGGACACCCCAATCTGCAACCCACTCCGGGAAGAAGCCCACTCACGGGCGAAACGCGTAGAGTGGTTTCCTTCTGGCAGCTTCCCCTCATTATTTCTTGGCGTGACTCTCACCGCATGATGCGGTCTCTGTGGACTTTCATTTCTTTCAACACCAGCACGCAGTGAAGCTGGAACTACCAGGAACTGACCCCTTTTTGTCACGACACGACAGCTGAGTATCTCTTTCTCTCCTGTTAGGAGTCAGGGATCCTCGTGATATCCATGCACATGTGTGTTTGTTCAACTCAAGCACATTGGCACTAAGTATTTTTTTCATATACTATTGCATCTTGTCTGCCTTTGTGCCAGGACCTTAGAGACTATATACATTCATGCTGTGTATTTATTTATTATATTTTTTGTATTTGCTGGCCAGGGTATGAGTCTTGTTAACATTCTTTTATTTCTCCCCTGTGCTTCTCCCTTGGTATAAGTTATATTTTTTGTCCTAGACACATTTTTATGTGTATAGATTTATTAAATGCCATATTTTTCTTCATGCCTGCAGCTACAGTTACTACTGTGTAGCAAGGTTTTGTTACTTTAAGGGTTTTTCTTTGTATCCATTAGCTTAGATCTGTGTAATACTATTATTATTTGGACACATCTTAGTTATTTGATCATCAGTTAGCATTTATTATATTTTCTAGTGAGTCATAGCCTGTCATTTTTTGGAGCTGCCATTTGTGTGTTTATGTTTTTAAGTTAGTGTTCATTGCTGTTCTAATAATTAAATCTTGTTCATTTTCTGTACTGACGGAGCATCCAGTTCTTTTCACATCAGTTTAATTTTATTATTTTTGTGGTATATTTTAGAGTGCTATTTAGGGGATTGTCTTAGTTCTCTTTTGTGTGTTTTATATTATTCTTCACCCCCCAGCACCAACAGTTTACCTTTATTATTTTATTCCTGATTTTCTTTTGGGTTTACTTTTGATACCCAATTAATCAGTGATATTTAGGTTCTGGTTTAGCCACTTATCTTTAGTGTGAGCAACATCCCCTTTTTGTGTGTTTGGTATATATATATATATACCAACAAAGAAAAAGAAAAGGGTCCCTATAAAAACACTCAAGCCAGGACGAAGCCAGGGTGCGAAACGTACATCGGGGATGTGTTTGTTTGCACTCCCCTTGGACCCCCACACTTCAGTGTGAACCCCTGCTGGACACCCCAATCTGCAACCCAAACCATTTCAGGATTCCTCCTAAGGACTTTTATTGCTCTGCAAACATATGATCACTTGCAAGTATACTCTGCATTTGCTTTTTGCTTGTGGTTCTCAGGCTATGTATTGCCTTATTGTGGCTGATTGAGTGGTATTGCATTAGGGGTTACATTCCTTGTCTGCAGTTATTTGGTCACAGTATTTAGCTACCTTACATAGAATTCCCTACTGACCGGCCGGTCTATACAGTACATTGCTTAGCAGGTTAAACATTTATTTTTCTTGCTCTGCACATCATATATGGTTTATGTGTGTTCCATATACCATATTACATTATAGTAATCTCATTCTATGTTTAGGTCAGACTTCATGGTGTAGGGATACCTTGGGGACTGTTTTATCGTATTTTGTGTAAATCATGTTTCTTTAATAAATCAATTTATATATCACCTTTGCTTGAGTGCTTTTATAGGGACCCTTTTCTTTTTCTTTGCTGGTATTCATTTATACTTGTCCCTAGCACCGTCATTAGGCTGTTATTTTCATCAGTGAACCTACTTTTGATTTGAGTAATTTTGTATTATTTATCTAGTTAGTTGCAGGCTTTAATTGTGTTGTTTTCAATATATATATATATATATATATATATATATATATATATATATATATATATATATATATATATATATAGGAACTCGTTCACAAAGCGCTGTTGTGCGAAACACGTCCGAGCTGTGCATATATTTTTTTCCTCTGATGTCGCTGGATCAATAAAGGACATTTTAATCATATCAGGTTCGTAGCCCCCTTTCACTTGTTCTCCTAGTGCTCCGCTTGTTCCTCGTCTGGATCGTGCTGTTCATTCATCTCCTTCAGCGTGAGGCACAGGGATCTGGCTGGACAGTCTGCAGTATATACCTGCTGTGAGTACCTTATCATTCCTCCAGTTGGAGAGACTGTGTATCAGAAGTCTGTGACTCTAGGGAGTTAGTCCAGGACTTTGACAGGACAGTGTGTTCATATACATTCTGTCCCTGTCTATACCCAGGACATACGGATCATTGACTCCCATATCTGAGTTTACATCTATATACACCAACACAGTGGTACTCATCCTTATTTATTTGATTACTGTCCACTATAAGTGTTTCTTATTTCTAAGGATGCTGACATATGAAGCTTGAGCACTGATACAGAGAACTCTGTTTCTCACTACAATATACACCAAATATCTAGTATTTCCAGTACTATTGTGTATAGTATTAACACATTGGCAGCATTTAATGGTACATTGTCTGATTTTAGTGTTTTAATTGCGCACTTAGTTATTCTATATATATTCATTGTAACATCGCCGGAAGAAGAGATCAGTGTATCTCGAAAGCTCGCACAAATAAAAGCATTTCGTTAGCCACAGAACGGTATCGTCTATTTATTTTTTGATTATTGAAGCTCGGCTAACACAGTACTGATACCTCTACATGTGTGTGTGTGTGTGTGTGTGTATATATATATACCCACACCATTTATATCCACTCCCACTCCACACACACCTTTTGTAAAGCACTGCATATACTGTAGGCTCTCCATTCATTTATATTCACACAGATACACACACATACTCTTACATCACTTGCTTTCAGGAACCTTTTGACACCTCTAGCCATAAAACACATCCACACCAGGGGAAGGACTAGCACAGATAACATTCCAAGAGACACTGTTTTTAAGTATACCTTTTGCTTGCTTCATTCATTGTAACATCGCCGGAAGAAGAGATCAGTGTACTCTATCTCGAAAGCTCGCACAAATACAAGCATTTCGTTAGCCACAGAACGGTATCGTCTATTTATTTTTTGATTATTGAAGCTCGGCTAACACGGTACTGATACCTCTACATATACATATATATATATATACACTCACACATATACACACATAGTATATCATACAAAAAGTAAGCGCTTGCTAGAGTATTCCAATAATATTGTGAAACGGGAGTTATGCGAGTAGTGCAATATAAGTAAAGTGTTTGTTAAGAAAGGACATATGATCAGTGTTTTGACACAGTGAAACATAGACAGAAATTGTGTACGAGAGTGTGAAAATTCAAATAACATAAAAGTACTGTGAATACAGTGATAATTGCAACAAACAATCCATAGATTTAGTCCATATAGTGTAGAAGACCATAAATGAAGGATATAAAGTGCCGTGGCAGTTCTGCAGCTTCTAGGAGGATGAACCACATCCACAAGAATCTGTTCAGAAAAAAGAGGCGTGTGCCACATAGCATAAATCTGTGTTGACATTTATTATCAATATAAAAAGTTAAAATAGCAACTCGCAGCCTCAGAAGTTCCTCCCAGATGAGTACCACTGATTTGAGATAATATATCGCTCAATGCGCATGTTCTAGCTACACTTGTGAGTGTGTTATTTTTACTTTTTATATTGATAATAAATGTCAACACCAGATTTATGCTATGTGGCACGCGCCTCCACAGATTTATGCTATGTGGCACGCGCCTCCACAGATTTATGCTATGTGGCACGCGCCTCCACAGATTTATTCTATGTGGCACGCGCCTCCACAGATTTATGCTATGTGGCACACGCCTCCACAGATTTATGCTATGTGGCACACGCCTCCACAGATTTATGCTACGTGGCACGCGCTTCCACAGATTAATGCTATGTGGCACGCGCCTCCACAGATTTATGCTATGTGGCACGCGCCTCCACAGATTTATGCTATGTGGCACGCGCCTCCACAGATTTATGCTACGTGGCACGCGCCTCCACAGATTTATGCTACGTGGCACGCGCCTCCACAGATTTATGCTACGTGGCACGCGCCTCCACAGATTTATGCTACGTGGCACGCGCCTCCACAGATTTATGCTAAGTGGCACGCGCCCCCACAGATTTATGCTATGTGGCACGCGCCTCCACAGATTTATGCTACGTGGCACGCGCCTCCACAGATTTATGCTACGTGGCACGCGCCTCCACAGATTTATGCTATGTGGCACGCGCCTCCACAGATTTATGCTATGTGGCATGGGCCTCCACAGATTTATGCTACGTGGCACGCGCCTCCACAGATTTATGCTATGTGGCACGGGCCTCCACAGATTTATGCTATGTGGCACGGGCCTCCACAGATTTATGCTACGTGGCACACGCCTCCACAGATTTATGCTATGTGGCACACGCCTCCACAGATTTATGCTATGTGGCACACGCCTCCACAGATTTATGCTATGTGGCACGCGCCCCCACAGATTTATACTATGTGGCACACGCCTCCACAGATTTATGCTACGTGGCACGCGCCCCCACAGATTTATGCTACGTGGCATGCGCCTCCACAGATTTATGCTACGTGGCACGCGCCTCCACAGATTTATGCTACGTGGCACGCGCCTCCACAGATTTATGCTACGTGGCACGCGCCTCCACGGATTTATGCTACGTGGCACGCGCCTCCACAGATTTATGCTACGTGGCACACGCCTCCACAGATTTATGCTACGTGGCACACGTCTCCACAGATTTATGCTACGTGGCACGCGCCTCTTTTTTCTTATATATCTTAAAGTGAGTTACAGTAACATAGTTCTTATGAATATTTATAATTCCCAAATATTTGTTTAGTATATAATAGACCCTATATTATTTAGGGAACCTTATGGTGGTACATGGGGAATGTAATACGGTATTACTAATACCCTATTACCAATTGAAATCAATGTGTGTAAAATTACATAGAATTAGTATATACAGAGTGTTTGTATATATTTCCATTTGTTTTTATTTGTATTATTTTTACAACATATACTGGGTAGATAGATTAATACACTGCACATTATTAAATTGGATATATATTTAAACTATTATATTTATGTATGCTCTGATATCACTTCCAAATCACTGTGGAGGGATATATTCAACAATGGGGGTCTATGCTTCAGCTTGGAAACAGTATGAGGATATACATAGAGAGATATGTGGCTGAGGTGATCAAACTTCTTTTTAGTATTCTTGTACGTACATACAGTACATGTAGTCTTGTTAATTAGACAGTTGGAGTATTTCTATCTCTGTAGGTATATTCTTACTAGACTGTATGATAAAAACTCTCTAAGACTATCCCATCATACGCTGGAAGCTCATAACCTACCTATTATAGTGTAGGTGGAGTTAAGATCTGTGAATGTACTGGGACACTATCCCTAAGGGCCAATACCCCCCACCCCCCTTATGTGTAGGCGCCTAAATGACAGTCTTATTAATCCTTGTGCTTATAGACGGCATCCTAGGTTATTTTGTTCATTCATACCAAGGGGTGATACAGATTGTAGATGATGTATCCAGAATGCTTCTCTTTGTACTAGTTGTGTAGTTTCTAGCAGTCTCCTCCCCTGCTATGTCCTTTGATGTTTTCCAGCAGGAACAATCTTAGTTGTGACATATTGTGTCTATTTTCTGCAAAGTGACGGGCTGCAGGGGATTCTTCTTTGTTTAGCCTGATGTCTGACGTTGATATAGGCATAGTTTCATTATTAGTATTGATGTTTGGCCAACAGATATCTTTCAGCAAAGGGCTTTCGAATCACCGACCACCCAACTACTGTCACATGTAGAGTTCATTGAATTCTAAAATCTTCCCACTAAGTGGGTGATGGAAGGTTTCACCTATCATGATGCTATATCAGTGACAACAGTGCAGGTATGGGATCCTGGCCATTCTTCCAAACCAGCACCAGCACCAGCACCAGCACATCATCCTAAAATAAAATAATCATCCGAAAAGAAAAGGTGCCCTGTAAGATCAACATTTACCTTGACTGTGGACCATAAAATGGGATATACAGTATTACATCCTTGGTGCTGATGGGGTGACGGGCACAAAACATTCCCTTTCCTCTCTTTAACATACTCTTAAGTAAGGGTAAATAATGTCATGTTTTTAATAAAACCCACAAATTAGTGAATAAAAATGGATGGCATAAATATGTTGCTCTAAACCTAAAAAGTTCAAAATGATATTCAGCATCCTTGATTTTCAAGTTTTTCAATGCATATTATATTAGCTTACAAGATGCAACCAGCCCTCCTCCCCAGGAATCTTTTAAAAAAAAACATTTCCGTCTCTACTGAATCCAGGTTATCCACACAAGCTGAACTCTGGTTATTTCAGCCTCCTGTTCCCAGGATATTTAGCTTTTAAAGCTCCAGGACATCCCTGCCCAGTAGACCAATATGGCTGATGGAGTAAGCCAGGCCTGCACAACTCCAGTCCTTGAGGGCCGCAAACAGGCCAGGTTTTCCAGATATTCCTACTTCAGCACAGCTGGCTCAATTAGTGCCTCAGTCCGACTATAGAAGTCTGCAATGACATTGGAATGTAGCTTTCGATTGGTGCCACCATCGGACATCTTATTTTTTTTTACCACCATGAGTAATGTGCTTTGTTTCTGAGTTACCCTCCAGATCAGACAAAGGTAGAACACGAAAATACCGACATCGAGATTACTGTCATCGGGGCTTCTCTGTCGATTTATTTATTTTTTACTTCTTCATCGGTATCCTGAAGACATTGACAGCCATTGTAAACAACTGTATAAAATATTGGCCTTAACTTTTTCTCAGTGGGGAAGTATTGTTTCTCTGAGCAGTAATTTACACTCATGGGTTAAGCTGGCGGTAGGAAATAGAACAAAACCGATCTGGAATGCTGTTCTGTTTGCAGAGGAGCAAGTTAATGTATATGTATAGGAGTCAGGCATATGTGATTATACTCAAGGTATCTGGGCATGCATGAATGCTGCTGTGGACTCACAGGATAATTGAAGTGATATACTGGTACATGTGATACTGAAGAACGAACACAGATTTATATATATACCATACAAGTCTAATGTGTGTCCCTAGTAAAACAGATGTAAATAATGTATAATCACTGTGAGAACTCACTTTTGTAAGCAGCAGCCCAGTGCTAGGTAATTGCGTGCATCACGCCCAGTATACATGAGGAAATCTTTATCCCGTGGGGTCCGGTGGCGGACACAGGTCCCGAAACGCGTTAGAGTTCACTTGTTTCCTATGACCACCTAATAAACTGTTTTAGCCTCTATACTGGTTGCAGCCCCCTTTGCTTTGTGTAGCTGTGCTCCGCCACCGGACCCCACGGGATCAAGATTTCCACATATATATATATATATATATATATATATATATATATATATATATATATATATATATATATATATATATATATATATAGCCTATCCCATAGCCTCTTTGCATACCCAGTTAAAATCAACCCCACACTGATGAGACCCATTAAGGTCGAAACTGCTGTCTGTGGGTAGTTTTCTGGGTATGCACCTTAACCCTGGCTGTGCTCAAAGTTGTGACCATGCAGCAAGCTTAAGCCTATAGGGAACCATGTTAAAATGGTTTTTGAGGCAAAAAGTGACACTGTGTGCTCATTTGCATGTCATTTCCCAGAATCCCTTGCTGCAGTGGAAGTGCTGTATGCTGGGTGATAATGGGGAAAGGCGGAGTTGCAGACCTGCCTAAGACATGCAGATGAGCATACAGTTGTATTTGCATATATATATATATATATATATATATATATATATATATATATATATATATATATATATACCATAATACTGAGTTGAGTTATGGTGAGTAAAAAAAGTGACAAAAACCCTCCACAGGAAAGCAAATATGCAAATACAGCTGTATGCTCATCTGCATGTCTTAGGCAGGTCCCTAAGACATGCAGATGAGCATACAGCTGTATTTGCATATATATAATTATTATTATTTTTAAAGTAGCTAAATAGAGATTTTATTTTTCCAGCCAAAAGTGATCCAATCTTTCCAAAATAATTTACTCTGCCAAAAAAAAAAAAAAAAAATGGGTGTGTGCCCAGCACGCACGTTGTAAGTGAAACTTCTTTGCGGTTTGTCCTTGGCCCTCTGCTATTCTCACTCTACCCCTCTTCTCTTGGTGAACTACTACAATCTTTTGGCTTTCAGTATAACCTCTATGCCGATAATACCAACATTTTCCTCTCCTCCCCTGACCTATCTTCTTCTCTCTTCTCCTGTGAAACCAATAGTCTGTCGTAACCTCCTGGATGTCCCACCGTTATAGGACACTTGACTTGTCAAAAACAGAATGAATAGTCTTTCTCCCCCTTCCACTGCCACATCTGCACCCAAACTTCCCTCATTGTCCATAACACCACAAGTCCGCTGCCTACGGATCATCATTGACTCTGCCCCCTCCTATATCCCTCATATTCACACCCTCACTAAGTCCTGCTGCCTGCTCCTCCAAAAATATCACTATTTGCTTTTCCTCCTGCCTTATTACCTCCTCTCACTTCCGCCTACAAGAATTCTCCCATGCTGCACCCTCTCTCTGGAATTCCTTACCACGTACCATCAGACTCTGCCCCGGCATTCCGACATTTAAAACTTACCTTGCAAGGAAGTCTAATCTGCCATACCTCTAACATCTACCACACCCATCCCCCCTCCCCTATTGGGACCTGCTGGGTGGCTGTATCAAACTATCATTCACACCCCCAAACCTAAATGGGGTCAGCTGTGTGGCTGGATCATACTCTGTCCTTATTCCCTCTAGACTGTAAGTTCTCACGAGATTACTTCCTTTTACCAGGAAGTAATACATTGGGAGTTGCCTCTCGTTTTCAAGTATGCCCTGGGCACAGAGTTATGATGACAAATACATGTAATATGTTGGTGTTTTACACATTGACAATAATAATAATACATGTAGTGATTATATATTGCAGGTTAGCGATGAAGAAGTTACAAAGCACATCTTTGGACAGCAGTAACCGTTCACATGCTCTATTTAAATGTAAGCAACAACAAGAAAAAGCTATTTCCCGTTACGTTACTATAGTTAAGTTACTCTTTAATGTTATTGGTAATGGAAGCAATTTCTTTAAATGTAATTTGGGGCCATTGTGGTGGAACTATCTATTGATTTAAATTACCGATTTTAGTTTGATTGTCATGTTGATTTTTTGGACAGAATTTAAAGCTGCAGTTCAGTCTTTTTTTTTTTTTTACTTATTTTTTTTAATTCAATAGTTTCATGTGGGCAATCTCTAATTACCTAAAGAACTGTATATCTGCCAGTCAATTTGTTCTCCATGTATTGATTGGTGAAATCTTTAGATATGGGATATGTTTTTCCTCTGCTTCTGTCACTCAGTGGAAGCTCATGAATATTCATGAGCACTCCTGCACTGACATGTGCTAGAGGGAGGGCAGGGCTCACAAAGGGGTGTGCCAGGGCTTGTGACAGGACATGAAGGGGCAGTGCCTTAGTAAATGGTTGTTAAAATAGAATACAAGAAAATTGGTCTTTCAAAGTTGTTTTTTTAAAAACAGAAAATGCTAAAAGTATTTTTTCTTACTACAGAACTGATTTATTTAAAAAAACAAACATGCAGGATATTGACTGAACTGCAGCTTTAATGCAGCTACTAAAATATCCCCCACAGTCTGTGATGACTTCTAGTTCTATTCCATTTATTTTGATCTTTGCAGAGTTGACACATTTGTTGAACATCACTTTGGTCTTGTCATATAGCCCCTTTCTTACTTCGGCATGTTCTTCGATTTGTTGCTGGAGATCTTCTGGACTTGTGGCAAAAATAACAATGTAATCTGCAAATCGTAGGTGACTCAAGTATTCACTGTTGATTTTGATCCCTTTTTCTTCTCAATGCAATGTCTTGAACAATTCTTCAAGTATTGCAGTAACAATCTTTAGTGATATGGTGTCTTCCTGCCGCACTCCCTTACTAATCCCTATTGATGTTGATTGGTTGATGTGGCATTCTTGTAAATGTTCGTTATAATATCAATGTACAATTCAACACTTTGTCTTCTTAATTCATTCAGAACCATTGAGGTGTGGACGGAATCAAATGCTTTTTTGCAATATACGAATCCTAAGATGAATGGTACAGTAGATAATTTTCATTACTTCGGGACATCACTTCTTGTACGTGGTCCATTGTGTTGTATCCACAGCAAAATCCTGCTTGGTCTATAGGCTGGGTGAAGTCCAGGATCTATTATAGCCAATTAGTGAGTATCTTTGTAAAAATATCTTGTAATTGATTGGAATTAGACTAATTGGTCTGTAGTTCTTGATTTTGTCTTTGTCTCCTTTCTTGTCGATGAGGAGAACTATGGCTTTACTCGAATGTTCCTGTTCTTTAAGCACCTTTCTCTTTTAAAGAGTTTTGCAAGGATATTAGCTACCTCTTACCCAGCTTCTTTCAAGATTCCATCTTCCCGGGAGCCTAATGGGTATGTATGTATGTATGTATACAATATATATATATATATATATAATATACACATACACACACATAATTTTATAGAAATATTTTTGTATATGTCATGAATATATTATGTCCTGTATATACAGTACATGAATGATGTGACATTAAAAAACCATTGTATTTTATCTATATGGTTACCTAACTTTAGATACATTTGTATAATTAATTTACCTGGGGCAACATACTGTAATATTAAAATAATAACTATGAGATTGTGAGGATTGACTTAGTTAATGCATTGGAGATAATATTTTTGTGGCTGTCCATTTGAAATGTAGTACAGAGATCCGGTTGCACTTATTTACAGTTTCGTAACTACCGTGCAGGGGGATCCTGCCGGCCGGCACTGGATACCGAGCCTGCCACAGGCCAGAGATTGGGCTTAAATTCTGCGCCGGCTGATGCCCCTCTGCCTCTCTCCCTCACTGTTTGTCTGTGTGGAGTACAAAAACTGCAAATATTGCGTGCGCTCCTGCCTTTGGGAGGTATGCTGCTGGTAAAAGGATTGGCCTTACATTAATAGAAGACAAAGAACAGATCCTGCTCTCCTACCAATTGGGCTCATATATACTAGTGACATGTTTACATTTAAAACCGAAGTCTGTGTGAGAAAGGAGTCAAAGCTGACCCTGGTGAAGACAATTTTTTACAATTATTATTTAGGGGGCCCTCAAACTTTTTGCAGCGGGGCCCAAAAAGGGTAGGTACGCTGCTGGTTATTTGTACAGATTACACTGACAAACTGTATACTTACTTCCTACTGCTACTGTATATCCTAAAATAACAAAAAGAAGACTTGACATCTGCTACATGTATAATAGTGTTCCTGGAAGTGCAATTCCCTTTTTTGTTCTGGGAAACAAAGATATATTGATGTTTTGTAAGTGTCCTCGCTGCACAGCTTGAAGAGATATAACAGAGGAAAACCAGAACATGTTTTGGAACAAACTATTACAGGATTGCTTGGTAATATAAAAAAAGATCCTGGCTCACATGTTGCAGAGAACCCTATCGCCTGCCAGTGCAGTCTGTTTACATAGTAAAATAGTAGATGAAGATGAAAAAAGACATACATGTCCATCAACTTCAACCTACATTAAATTTGGATGACAGATACTTTATCCTATTTTTGTATTTACAACATTTTGATCCAGAGGAAAGAAAACATAAAACCCCAGCCAAATATCATCTCATAAGGGGGGAAATAAATTCCTTCCTGACTCCAATAATCGGCAATCAGATTACTCCTTGGATCTGTATACCTTTCCTTTCTAAAAAGATATCCAACCTTTTTTTTAATATATCTATTATATCTGCCATCACAGTCTCCATGGGTAATGAGTTACACATTGTAACAGCCCTTACTGTAAAGAACCCTTTCCTTTGTTGCTGGTGAGATTTCCTTTCCTCCAACCTTGAGGTATATACGCGTGTCCTTTGTACTGCCCTTGGGATGAATAGTTCTCTTGAAATTCTAGACTATATCATTTCATTCTGCAAAGACAACGTTCTGGACACTTGAGAATTGACCTTGCTTAGGTTGGAATTAACCCTTTGCATGATGGAGGGACCACTGCACCAGAATGCCCCAGACCCTCTGGCACTTTACGCTCATGTGACCGCCAATTGGAAGTGATCACATGATAGCAGCGTCATTGATGAAGGAACAGAAGATGAAGTACCTCTGGAGAACCTCATCATTAAGCATGCCAACTACATTAACTCTAGCGCTGTAAATTATTTCCTTTCTTCTCTGGGGTCTTAGTGCATTCTCATGAATAGTGAGTCTTGCCAGGCATAGCGTCTGCACATCAAAGGAGCAGCAAGTGCAGCCATGGCTCCAGAAAGTGGATGTTGGGTTCACTTTGGTCTTGTCATATAGAAACTTTCTTACTTGCTTCGGAGTGTTCTCCAATTTTCTTGCTGGAGGTCTTCTGGATTTGTGGCAAAAACAACAATGTAATCTGCAAATTGTAGGTGACTCAAGAATTCACCGCTGATTTTGATTCTATTTTCTTCTCGATGCCATGTCTTGAACAATTCTTCAAGTGTTCCAGTGAAACGCTTGGGGATCTGGTGTCTCCCTGTTGCACCCCCTTACTAAACCTTACCTTGCTTGTATATTTTAAGTCATTTAATGGTTGATGTGGCATGTTGTAAATGTTCTTTATATAACCCACCCTGCCCGGCTTCCAGGGAGATTACAACGGTGTGTTATGTATGACTGCTCCGCAGGGGTAACCGTGACTCAGGGGCTGGCTCCAGACAATGAATGTTGGGTCCTTACAGTGTAGTCTGGTTATCACCTGGTACTCAAAGACACATAATTAAGAAGGGGTCTTAAAATGACAAACAGCCGTTAATCCAACTCTAAATTGGACGATAAAACAAAACAGATACCATTTAACATGTGAACACCCATGCTGGGCGCCTTTAAAATAAATTAGGACTAGACACGCCTCCGCTCAGCCAGTCGTTATATTAATGACCCCCATGCAAACAGTCTTATGTACCTGTTTTTGGTCCATTCTAAATGTATGATCTGGCCACATGCACCCAACAATGAGTTTGCGCTACAACTCCGCTGACGTTAGCTAACACTAAATTGGCCCCTTAGTTTGTAATGGTGGTGAGCTGAGACGTGGGAAGCGTTTTATTTATTCAAGCTGCTCCCTTATATGTGATGTCAAAGTGTGTTCAGTAGATGCTTGTGAAGCAAGTCCCCCTATGTCCCCTAACCCTTATCTGTATTGACTCAGGGTGGGATAAGGACAAAGTAAACCCTCAATTGACAAACTCCTCTGACTCAGATTTATTTTTATTGTGTGATTGAAAACTGTGACATTAGGAAGTACTACAGTCTCCTGGCTGCAAAATAGGGTAAAATAGGGCAAAATCAGTCAAAACAAGAACTGCATTAGATTTATCAAAGGGTAAACTCCAATTGCTTTCAATTGGATTTCTTTTCTTTTATAAATATTGTGCTGTTTTGGCACTGGTTTTGCCCCAGGTTTCCAGACAGGAAACGCTGTCACACAGACCCCATTGTGTGTCACTTTTAGCTTCTTAACTGATTTTTAATAGGAACTTTCCTAAATGTACTTCCTGCTGCATTAGGCTGTACAGCCAAATTTGGGTGAAAGCAGTAAGTGCAAGTTGTTCATACATCTCCCAAGAGAAGCCTCAATCCAGATTCATTTTAATTAGGAGATATGCAATTTTTAGGAAGTACATGGTGACTTTTAGACTGGCCAAAGCTTTTTCTGATCAGCCAATTAGTTTTACACACCACGGGGGTTACTCATTTAACTACGATAGTGCCGATTGGAGCATTATCGCATGGAAAATTCCACTGGCTTCAATGGGAGATTCCATGCAACAGTACCCCGATTGACAATATTGCAGTTTAAAGAATAACCCCCAGTAGGTCTTACCTCATATCTACATATCAGTGAAACTAAGAATGTCCTATCTGCATTAGTTCATCTCTGAGCAGCATTACTACAAAGGATGCAGTGAAGACACGTTTTTAATTAAAATCTGCCCTTGAAATCACAAGGTTACCCATTTATTACTGTGTAACACGAGTCCTTCAATGTAAAATCCAAACGTTAAGTAAATTACCGAACAAATACAAAGCTTTCTGTAATCTTGAATTATCAATAGGGGCATAATACATCAAAATAAACATTGGGAGGAAAGAGCTTACAACCCAATTGGTGTATTGGGAGACATACACGTTGGACGAGCAGAATTCATTCTGTTATAAAGAATGTATCTGCTCTCTTATTCATCCAATAGAAGATATAGCACAATCTGTTATCCATTTCACTGGCAACCAAGCAAAAAGTTTCTATACTGCAACAGATGTGCAACAAATGTTTTAATATACATCTACACAAGTTACTGTTGCTGTTAGGTTGGATGTTCTTAAGCATCACATAGTCCGTATGACAGAATGAATAAGTTACGGTATAATGCAGGTTTGTGTGCAATATACTACTTAATCAAAATAATTTTGTATTTCTTTGTGTGAGATTCTCTCACTATGAAATGAGGCAATACACTTGTATTGTAGTCCATTCCAGCAGCAACTGGTGTGTACAGGGTGTAGAGTTACTCCGATGTGTACAGGGTGTAGAGTTACTCTGATGTGGACCTTACACCTCGTGCTGGACAGCTTCCTATACATTGCTCTGCATAAAGTGACAATACTTCCAATTTTTGGGGGAAAGTAGAGGTGGCCCCTGGAGTTTGAATGACCTAGAGTAGAACGCCAGGTCAAGAGATATTCACGTAGATGTACTGGCACTTCAGGGGCTATTATTCACTGGCGGCGTGGCCAGGGTCCACTTTTTCATCCCTAACACGCTGTGACAGTGTCTTGTGAATAGTGATGTGTGAGCCGGACAACATTCGCCTCGTCACTGTTTCCATCAAACTTCCTGAAAAGTTTAAAACGGCGGCCAAACTTTCAATTGAACTTTTGACGGCAAAGTTTCTAGAGAAATGGCCCAAATTGTTCAAAATTCACTATTTTGCTTTTTGCTGTGAAATAGCAGCTCTGCGACTTTTATTTTTACATATATATATATATATATATATATATATATATATATATATATATATATATATATATATATATATATATATTTAAAGGCAGATCAAATTTTGTATGATTAAGTAATCAACATGAATCCAACATTCAATGCTCATCGGCTTTTAGCTCGTGAGTTCCGAACTTTAGTATAGAAGCAAATGTATTTGCGGAATCGGAATGGTTGAAATTTGCAAAGTTCGCTTAAGCGCAGAAAAAGTTTGCACTACTCTATTTGTGAACCGGAGGGCTGTCGGTTGCTCAGAAACGCACTGACCTGCTCCACAGAGGTGCATAAAATAAAAAAAACCCTTGTAGCAAGGGATTGCAAGCGCAGTAATTAGTGCCAAATAGGGACTCGTGCCAGCACAAGAGTAATGAGTACGAGTGCCAGCTTCCTGTGACCTTGGGGAGATAATGTTATCACCTCGTGCCACAGGTGACCAAATTATATTGTAAATTCTTCAGGAAAGAGAGATGCTCCTGTATTAACCTGATATTTTAGTCTTTATAGAAGGAAAACAAAATATTGGTGTACATTATTTACAATGCACTTGTGAAATGTTCTGTCACCCACCAACATTTTACAGGACAACAAATGTGACATAATGCAAAATAAGCAGTGATTGAATGGTGCAATATGGTTCATTTACAACCCTACTCATTACCGTTGTTCATATACAGTATATTTATTTTACTTGTATTGAAAAGGGTCTCTCCTCTCTTGTTCTATTACATAAAGGTGGCACAAATCTATAGTGATGTGGCTAAAAGTTATTTACCTCCTTACAATAGTTTCAGCCTCCTGAAATGCGGCAGCAAGTGACCACTGCTTTTGTTCAGTGGAATACTGTAAATGCAGCTAACCCTGTTTCAGCTCCTGAGGGGCCTGCAGCGCATTGCTTTGCAGTTGTGACCTCAGACACATTCGTAAAAATAACAAAAAACAGCCGTATGTGTCTGCAATTATAATACAATGCCAATATCCCCGCTCTATAGGAGTGTAACTGTGCTCTGTGCTTTACAGTATAAAGGTAATTCGATATAGTCTGAAGCTGCTATTCGGGCTGATTTCAGCTGTAAATCCCTATTAACTTCAATGGTGATTTTCTATTAAAAATGACCATTTCAGACTATAAAGAAATACCCCTAAAGACTGCTAGTGCAGGGATGTTCTTCAGTATAAACTCATTTATTCTGCACTATTGCAACTGGACTAACATGGCTATTTCTGTGTATGTGTATGTATGTGTATATATATATATATATATGTATGTATGTATGTATGTATGTATGTATGTATGTATGTATGTATGTATGTGCATATATAAAGTAAGAGTTCCCTGGGTTGAAGAAGAGATTACCATCTAAATTATTTTTGTGTTAAAGTTCCTGTAAAATGTTAACATCTACTTCATACTACAGTAACAAATCTAAATTTGCAACTAGCAACACCAGTATTTAGCTTACAGTACCTCAATAGTTGGAGGAGCTGAATGGGATCGTCGTAAACTCAGTTGGATAAGACTCTTCTTCTCCCCTCCTTTAATAGTCAGAAACTATTTTGCAGTTGGCTCTATAAGGGATTGAGCCCTTCCGCCTACAAAGTACAGTATGTTAAGGAAAGGGGGAGAGGGTCAGTGCTCCCACATGCCTCTCACAGGTCTCACAAGCCTCTTCCAGTCTCTAAATCATCACGCACTATTTAAAGTGCAGAGATTGAGAATCTGGGCGTGGACATGAAAATGAAGACACAGGAGGAGGATATATTTGATGCCCACACCCAGAATCTGAGTCTCTGTTCTTTAAGCACTGCGTGGAGACGGCCCCGGCACATGCCTGGGGATGCCTGTGTCAGATGTGACGGCACTGGTGTGTTTCCAGTCTTTCCATAAAGGGTAAAACATGTCAGTGCAGCAATGAGTTACGCCACCTTGTGGAAGTTATCGTCTCTGCTGTCGCCTCCGGCTTCTTTCTAATAAGTTGTCATTATTTATTATCGTTTATTTGTAAAGCGCCAACATATTCCGTGGCACGGTTTCATGGGGGGGGGGGGGACGTACTGAGATTTCATCATTACGAAAGCAGTTACATACAACGCACAAACGGATACAAGTAATTAATGAGAGCCGGGCACGTGGGAGCTTACACTAGAGCAGGGGTCTCAAACTCGGACCGCAAGGGACACCAACAAGCCAAGTTTTATGGATATCCCTGCTTCAGCACAGGTGGCTCAATCGGTGTTTCAGACAAAGACTGAGTATGTTTTATGGATATCCCTGCTTCAGCACAGGTGGCTCAATCAGTGGCGCAGTCAATTACGTAGCCACTGATTGAGCCACCTGTGCTGAAGCAGGGATATCCATAAAACCTGGCCTGTTGGTGGCCCTTGAGGACTGAGTTTGAGACCCCTGCTCTAGAGGATAATTTGAGTTATTAAGCAGAAGTAAATATATTTAGTTTGCTGATTTAAAATAGATCAGATTATTTACACTAACATGTAAGGTTCATTTGGAAAGGTTTTGAAATTTACTGAAATCTTATAACACTATTAACGCATTTCATCCATCACCGCTTAAAGAAGGAAACATTACATATTTTTGCATTCAATTTATGTAATATGTCAAATGCATGTACAGTAAATGTCACTTAATTTAGAGCAGGTGTCCTAGAATACGTTATCCTCTTTGTATTTGAATGGACAGGCATCGGAAAATATGTCACGAGACATTATTCTTTGAAAAGGACTTTTAAAGGTTTGATCACGACCATTTTCCGCATTTTTATTGTTGACCAGTTCAAAGTTCTAGTACCCTAATGGTCTTGAGAAAGTATAACTCCGGTGAGAGTTGGGATGACATTTTTTGGAAACACGAGCTCGTCATAGAAAACAATATAGTGTGCAGCGCTTTTGAAACCAATCTCTTCTTAAACTACACTGAAGAACCCGCAACACAAAGAATCTACTCCTGTTGTTTACTACAAACATTCTGTATCCATTGCCCTTACATTCTGACTGTTTAGCGTTCTCACATTAACACTTGCTTGACTGAATGGTTGTCACAGATATGCGCAGGTAGCCGACAGGTACATATGTTTGTATTAAACACCACATCAATGAGACGGACGTCTGTTTTCCTCCCTAATTTATTTGCATGGGATATTCTAGTCATTTATCGGCATCATTTCCATCAGTGGATATGACCAACAAGATGTACTCTCTTTTATGAGCCGCCACAGTGGTAATATTGAAGTTTTATAGAATACATTAAGCTTCCTGGAATTACAGGATATAAAAGTGGAGTGTTCGTACATCCTGGGTGCATGGAGCCTTGGGAGTAACATTATATTTCCAGACTTGTGTGGTATACAGTATGTATTAATGTCCACAGTAGAAATTATTTGGGCGCCAAAATCTCTCCGGTATGTAATTACAGGTGGATCAAAGCTTTCTCTGTGGTGGGTGACGTCACTTAATTCACACTAGAAGATAGGTCCTCTACATATAATGGAAGTAAAGAAAAAGACATAGTTTAAAACCATTTACTAAATATAAAAAGGATTTAAAAAAAAGGACGTATAAAGGTCGCCCTGATCCTTCATTGGTTGAGGTGTCAGTATTCTCCCGGCGCTCCACTCTGCGCTTCCGTAATGTAAGGGATCGGGGGACACGCGCCTTACAGCTGGTCCCCGTCACCCCGGCTCCCAGTACTGCCGCTCGTCCCAGGCCTCCTCCCCATCAGCTCCTTACCCGCTCCGGTCGGACGCCACGCCGCTCCTCCGCAGCACACGCTGCCTCTGCCCACACGCTGCAGGGGCGCGGGCGCGGGAGTGTTACAGGGCGAGCGCGCACCCGTCCTCTTCTACACTCCTCCTGCAGCCTTGGCTCCACCTCCCAGCAGCTGGAGACTATTCCCACAAGGGAACACCACACCAGGCATCCTAACCTATCCCTGGGGCCGCTCAGTCAAGCCCCCGCTCCGCCTCTTGCTCCCATTGGTTCTCCAGCATTTATAGTTCCTGTCTGCCCTCTCATTCCTCGCTCTGCATAGTTTTCCTGTGGCTCTTGTAGTACAGAGGTCTATGCCTGGCTCTCTCGTGTTTTGCAGCTCTCGCTCCAGTCCCTGCCCTCGTTTGATACCCTTGGATTTGATCTCGGCTCTCGTTAGACTTCGTGTACCTCGCTACACCCTGGACTTGGCTTTGGACCTCACTACGCTGCTCTCTCCTGCCCCTGACCTACGGCTTTCGGATCTTTACCCTCGGACCTCTGGCACCCCGGACGCGGCAAGTATCAGGCTAACCCTTTCTCACCAGGCCCGGCAACGCATCATACCACACTCCAGGCACGCCCTCACTGCTGTGGGTGTGTGTTATACCCTTACCCAGCTCAGTACTGGGGACTGGCCAGGTCTGCGGGCAGTCAAGCGTTACACGTAACAACCTCTTGCAGCTTCCCGGTCATCACTCAAACGTTTTCCCGCCGCTGTTGCAAGGGCTCCTCGGTGCTTCCTGTATTGCCGACTCTCCAATCGCCCGTGTATTAATGTGCATTAATGTGCATAAAAATATTCTTTAGTGACGTGACGTGATTTATCAACTTTATCACGTTTCTAACATTTGATACAAATGTTTATGCCACTTCAATACTGACAAGTAATACTAAGGAAAGGGGAAAAATGATGTCGAATTTTACACACCCCACTATATTATGTGCGCTGCATAACGTGCTTTGATAGAGAAGCTCCTACAAACATCATTAAGTATAATTCCACTTAAATCAATTTTTGGAGTAATAACATGGAGGCTGTGACCAGTCAAAAAAAAGCCAGACACTTTCAAATCCTGAAAGCTCACCTTGTTTGGCGTAGGCTCTCTTGGGTGCAGGGTGTTCCAGATAGGGTTGCCAAGTGTCTTATCCTAAAATACTAGGCACAATAGTGAAAGGTACGAAGCGCTTGAGAAAAGTCAGTGGGGTGAGTTCTGTGGAGAGTGCACCCTCCCCAGATTTTTTTTATTTTAACAAAAGAGAATATGAAATGGTGGAAATTGGTGCATACTTGGAGTGAAATTTATAAGAAAAAAAAATGACATAAATAAATAATATACCTGCAGTCATACAGGCCGATTGCGAGAAATACTGATCTAAAAACGCACTATAAATAAAATTGAAACAACTATTTCCAATGTTATTTTTAATGTTTTAACTTTAATATTAATGAAAACTTTACACTAACAGTAGCCCCCCATCATCATCATCATCATCATCATCATCATCATCATCATCATCATCATCATCATCATCATCATCATCATCATCATCATCATCATCATCATCATCATCATCTTATTCCCCCCCAACATCATCATCTCATCAGGCTGGCCCCCATCATCATCTTATCCTCCCCCCCCCACAAATTTTGTCCTTACCTTATTTTCTGGCAGGATGTAGACATCACCGAACCTGTCTCTGGGCCGTCGGAGTGTGGGCTACGCCCCCGCTGTCCTCTGATTGTCCGTCCTCTCCTCCACTCAGGGACAGCACATGACACAACTCACGGGTCCTCCTGACTGCGCCCGGCCACCGCCCATGGCCCACCCTCCAGTCTATTCACAGCGCTTCCAGCCCCACTCTCCGCCCTTGCGCTTGCCACTGCCTCCGCCACCCTCACACATGCGCTTGCCACTGCTTCCGCCGCCCTCGCACTTGACGCCGCAACCATGGTAATAGCGGACACATACGTGTCCGGTATTACCTCCGATTTTATACCGGACAGGCATCAGAATTACCGACCTGTCCGGGTGAAAACCGGATGCCTGGCAACCCTAGTTCCAAAGGATATGTGGAAACAAGAAGAAGAAGAAAAGAACATATAGGGGCCTATGCTATAAGCCCCGAAAAAACATTTTGCTGTGCCGTTTACACCGCCAGCGTTGCTGTCACGGTATTCAGAAAGCCTCGATTACATGTGATAG
This sequence comes from Ascaphus truei, assembly GCF_040206685.1. NCBI lineage: Eukaryota > Metazoa > Chordata > Amphibia > Anura > Ascaphidae > Ascaphus > Ascaphus truei. The sequence goes on along the minus strand of NC_134485.1, from coordinate 26,348,501 downwards.
CAAAATTCCCAAAATGGGCGAGTAGCCGGCAGTGTGGTGATCGCCTCTCTGAAGAGGGCTCACCCGGCGATTTCTTTCAGCTGCAGAGAGAGCTGCTCAGAGAGCCGCTTCTCCCTGCGCAAATCTCGCCAGCGATCAAAAATTTCTAATATAAATGTTAATACTAGTGTAGATGAGCAGGGGATCTCCGGAGCAGAACCGCGTTGATTTGAGGTCCGGGGACCCCTTACTTCCCGAGATACAGGCCCCGTTATGGGGTGCCGGTATCTCCTATGCATTTAAATGTCTCTCGTCACGTGACTGTGGGATTAAAATGCATAGGAGTTACCGGCACCCCATAACGGGGCCTGTATCTCGGGAAGCAGGGGGTCCCCGGACCTCAAATCAATGCGGTTCTGCTCCGCAGACCTCCTGCTACAATACAGTAGTATTAACATTACAATTAAAAATAAAAGAAATGTGTTACCAAAGCGGCTATCCGCTATGGTAATGAAGCTGCTTTAATGACTTTTTACTAATAGTGTGCGGGAGCAGGGGGTCTCCTGAGATGAACCACATTGATCCACACATGGATAATAGTGCATTTGCCCATTTAAACTAAAACATCAACCAGCAGCATAAAGTAAATAAAACTTGCACTCACCCCTGCAAGCCTGCCAGGATGAAGGGCATCCTCGTCCTCATCACCATCCATGTCCTATGTTACCAGAAACAATACAATAAAAAATACAATCTAATGGCCCCTAACTCCTTAACCAGCTTAGCGGTTATTAACCACTATGGTAATTAAAGGGTTAACCCACCCTCCCCCAATACCCACCCTGGACGTCTAACCACCCACTACCCATTCATTGGCACAGTGTTAAAGCATGCCCATATAATATGTGCCTGCTTTGCCAGTACATATAGCAATAAATGGGGAAGCTTTAAAAAAAAAAAAAAAAAAACCAGGCCCAAAATAAAACACATTACATTCAAAACATACACATTACAAATGCCAAGAAAACAATTAATTGGCACAGTGGTACCGCATACCCATATAATATGTACATGATTTACCACTATGACAGTCAATAGTCACTCAAAAAAATACACAACCACCACCAAATTCAATCAAAACAATCACCAAATAAACAACAACAAAGTAAACACAACAAAATTACCAGCAATCAATAAAGCAAATACCAAATTAACACCCGAATTAAACATTGAAATCCCCAAAAAATCACATTGTTCCAAATCAAACCACAAAGAAATACCAGAAATAAATACAAGCAAACAACCAAAATACATTTAAAAGAAATGAAACCACTAGCCAACAAATCAATTAATTAAATAAACCAGTAGCCAACAAAATAAATAATTAAAAATGCTAAACAATCGGAAAATGAAATAAAAACAAGCCACCCAAATTACAAACAATTTAAGCCAAACAATAAACAGAAAAAGAAAAAACAACAATCAATAGAAAAAAAGCATTTGCCATAAAATGCATTGGCTGTCACTGTATTTATCTGTACCCTAAACGGGCACAGATTAATCCATTATCAGTCAATGGGCAATTAAAAACATAAAAAGAAAAAAATACAATTAAAAAACCTGTAAAAATACTATTACATAAATTCAATATTTTTCATACCTTTGAAAGCATTGACCCTCCGAACCCAGGCATTTCTGCAAGCTCTCGTACCGTGACGTCATCAAAGTCAATCCAACACCATCCACCTTGAAGATCCGGAATGTCACGGGAGACTCCTGTGGCGGGTAGGATCTCGGTGGCCGGAACAGCACGAGCGTAGTAGGGGTCACAAGCAGGGGTCCGAGGCAGGCGGCAGGTAGCTACGTCAGATAACAAGCAGGGGTCCGAGGCAGGCGGCAGGTAGCGAAGTCAGGTACAAGCAGAGGTCGGCAACGAGGAGACTGGAACAGGACAGGCGGGGCAGGACAGGGACTAAGGACAGGGAGCAGGGACTGAGACCGGGGAGCAGGAATAACCAGGGACAAGCCAGATTACTAGCAAGGACCTTTACTGTGAGCAGACTACAATACAGGTACAGGTACAGGAAACAGGTCAGGATCAAAGACAGGCATGAGCATACTGTAGGAGTCTGACTAGCAAGCAAAGGCAAAAGCAACAGACAGGAAGCAAGCTATAAAGGACAGAGACAGGAGCAACAAGAAGACAGAGACAGAGGAACCCAGAGCCAACAGAAGACAGCAGCACACCCAGTGGACAAGGAAGCTATGGCTAGGCAGGAGGTCTAGGCAATCCTGACATTACTCCCCCCTCTCAAGAGCGTTCTCCGGACGATCCTCCAGGCTCTTCCCGGAGGCCTTGATGAAATGGCGACTCAAGGTGACCCACCTCTGGTGGCTTGTCAGTGGGCAGAGGGTACTCCACAGGTACATTTGGTGCAGCAAGGAACCTCCAAATGGGTGCGTTCAACCCAAAAGCAGGGGCAGAGAAGCCAGTAGATCCTCCTGACAACCCTCCTGGTTTAGCAAGGTGTCCCTGATGGAAGGCCGACTCACGATGGCCTTCGGACAACACTCCAAGTTTTGCAGGAACATAGGGATCAGCAACAACTCCGGACAACCCTCCAGGCTCTTCAGGGAAATCTTGATGGAAGGCCAACTTAATGTGTACGTCAAGTGCTGATGGGAAATCTGTGAGAGGTGCATTTATCCTTATCGCAAGAGCGTTGGCATCAGCATCAAGAATATTAGGCATAGCAAGGAACTTCATCAGGGATCCGTCTAACGTCATAGCAGGGGCATCGGACACAGATACATCAGGCTCTTCACATGCGGCAGAGGGGACATATTCACTTTCCGTGGTCTCTTTTTGTGACCAATATATCTCTTTTAGTTTTGGAATCTGGAACTTCCCAATGGATACGTTCAACTCCATTGCAGAGGCATGGACATCAGGAATGTGGGCATCAATGACGGGTGCAGACTTTTCACATGTGTCAGTGGGAACATAGAATTCACGCTCCATGGTCTCCTTTTGTGACTGCCGTTTTGTGGTATCACCTAAAGTCTCATTAAGACCAGCTATTTGATTTTTCAGCTCTTGAAGCTGTCCTTCTGCATTTCTTTTCCCACTCAATGCAGTTGTCAGTTCGGCTTCTTTGGAGTTGAGTCGCGACTCCATATCTCCCAGCTGACTCAGAGTAAAGCTTAAATATGTTTCATCTTCTTCATTTCTGATCTGCAGCTGCCGGTACTCCTTCCGGGCATTGTCCAGCTCCAGCTGCAGCCGGACCTTATCACGGGCTGTGTGGTCCAATAATTTGCAGGCATCGGCCATTTTGAACTCATAGCGCTGTGTCAGGCCAGCCACTTGACAGACGGAAACCTTCTCTCTCTCCTCCTTTTTGGCAAGCTGTGTCTTGAGCTCAGCGATCTGCGCCTGCAGCGCTGTGAGCTGCTGAGATGTGTGTTCAGCTGCTAGCTTTAGCTCTTCCTCCAGCGAGGCTCTGGTTATGCTCAGTGTGGCCTTCAGCTCCTCATGCTGTTCTTTGGGGACACACTGGGTACTCAAATAATCTTGCATCATACTTATTTTGTAGGCAGTCTGGAAACTTTCTTCCTGCAGAACTCGCTGCTTTTCTTCAGCATTTACCCATTTCTCTTTGGTGTCCTGCAGATGTGTACGCAGTTCTCGCAGCTGACTCGGCAGCATATTTTCTGCTTGTGTGCGCCGCTTTAGGGAGACACGTTCTTCTTGCAGCACTCTCTCTGCATTCTGCAGTGCTGTCTGCACGTCTAACTTTTCCTGGGCCAACTGTTTCTTCTCCTCTCCTAATTCATGGAGCTTCTTATCTCCTTCACTGACTTGGACATAGAGATTCTTGCACTCCTGGGTTACCATTTCAAAACTGCTATTTAACCCTTCGAAGATCTCTCTCAAAGAACGTAGTTCTGTGTTGAAGTGGCAATTCTTCTCCTCAGAGGCTTCCAGTTTTGCGCCAACTTGAGCCATGAAACTCTGGTACTGCGGATTATCAGCATAGGCCTTCTCCAGCTTACTTGACAGGATTACCCTGTCCCTCTCCAACTGCTCTCTTTCTTTCTCCTGGAGAACACACTTAGCAATTGCTGAAGATAGACAGCTTTGTAGTGCAGTCTTGGCCTCTTGCTCCTTATCTAAACGTTCATAAAGACAATCGATCGCTTTCTGTGCAGCTTGAAGCGTCTGAGTAGGGGCATCTTTCTTTTCTTCCACTATTCTTGGGATACGTCTGTGAGTTGCCTTAAGCTGCAGCATATCTCTTTCATCAAATGCAGACTCTGAGGTTACATTTTCAGTCTTAATTTCTTCTGCAACTTCCACAGTAATGCCTCCCTTTTTCTTCTTCTTCTTCCTTGCTTTGAGAAGTTCTGAAGAATCAGTGGTACTGTGTTCACATTTACTGCTCAAGACTGTTTGAGTGGGAGCCATAATTAAACCACACTTCCCAAGAAACCAGTAAAGAGGAAATGTGTTTTTAAAACAGAAGCATTAGAATGAACAACAGGAATATTAGACACAGAGAGACACAAGATAGGAGAGCTGACCCTTTGAGACTTTAACATCAGTCACAGAGATTATAAATGCAAGGAAAAAACATAGACAGAGAAACCTGCAGTTATATCTGAATCTTTTAGGCATAAGGCGTAGGGATATCATATAGACAAAGAAAACCTGCAGTTACATCTAAATCTTTATGCATCAGGCGTAGGGATATCATATAGACAAAGAAAACCTGCAGTTACATCTAAATCTTTATGCATCAGGCGTAGGGATATCATATAGACAAAGAAAACCTGCAGTTACATCTAAATCTTTATGCATCAGGCGTAGGGATATCATATAGACAAAGAAAACCTGCAGTTACATCTAAATCTTTATGCGCCAGGCGTAGGGATATCATATAGACAAAGAAAACCTGCAGTTGAAGCTTTTGATATCAGGCATAGAAATATCATAGACAGCAGGAAACTAATCCAGAGTAAACTTGTAGTTAGATCTGAAACTTTTGACATAGGAATATCAGACAGAGAACCCCGCAGTCAAATCTGAAACCTTTGATATCAGGCGTTGGGATATCATATGTTGCAGAGAAACAAACTTTAGGGGAACTTGCAGGTAAATCTGAAACCTTAGAACCAATCATATGAAAAACTATAGATGCAAGAAAATCAAAGCATGCAGCAACAAAATAATGGGAGCACTTTTGTCTTTTGAAATGAAGACCCTGTGAACAGCAGTAAATCAAGGTAACCGTCCTAAATAGAAATGTGAGTCTGAAAATCTGCAGTGGCCCACCCACAATGCAGAGACAATTCTTGTCCAGGTAATGAAAGTCTGAAAATGGCAAAAACAGGTACTGCAGGGAGGGTTTTTTTTTTTTTTTTTTTTTTTGTTAAAGGGAATTCTTCTCAGGGAGAAAGTGGCACAAAAAACCCTGCAGAAACCTTTGCAAAAATAAACATCTCAAAGAAAGCTGCAATAGTCTGTAGCAACAGTTCTAGTCTCAGAAAAAATGTTTTTTTCGTTATGAACGCAATAATTCTTGCAGAACACTTAGCAGCAACAAAAAAAAACCTTTCAAAATCCCAACTTGGATTTCCAAAAAAGAAACGAAAGTACTTATCTTCAACCATGCGGATGTGGTCTGCTGCAGCAGGCAGGAAAGGGTGCAGGCAGAAGAAGAATCTGTTCCAGCGAGATCCAGAAGTGGCCTTTGCTTTCTGTCACGGGAGACTCCTGTGGCGGGTAGGATCTCGGTGGCCGGAACAGCACGAGCGTAGTAGGGGTCACAAGCAGGGGTCCGAGGCAGGCGGCAGGTAGCTATGTCAGATAACAAGCAGGGGTCCGAGGCAGGCGGCAGGTAGCGAAGTCAGGTACAAGCAGAGGTCGGCAACGAGGAGACTGGAACAGGACAGGCGGGGCAGGACAGGGACTAAGGACAGGGAGCAGGGACTGAGACCGGGGAGCAGGAATAACCAGGGACAAGCCAGATTACTAGCAAGGACCTTTACTGTGAGCAGACTACAATACAGGTACAGGTACAGGAAACAGGTCAGGATCAAAGACAGGCATGAGCATACTGTAGGAGTCTGACTAGCAAGCAAAGGCAAAAGCAACAGACAGGAAGCAAGCTATAAAGGACAGAGACAGGAGCAACAAGAAGACAGAGACAGAGGAACCCAGAGCCAACAGAAGACAGCAGCACACCCAGTGGACAAGGAAGCTATGGCTAGGCAGGAGGTCTAGGCAATCCTGACACGGAACAGGTAACAAAATTCTTCTTTCTTTTATCTTCTATCACCTTCTATCGTCTTCTGTCATTATTTCTTCCTTTTCTTTAATATTCTATCTTCTTTCTTCATGTGTCAATCCAACCCCATGGTAAGTCCCAACGGATATTGTCTCGTCGTCTTCTTCCTATTAAATGAGGCGTCCAGGCCTTATATATGGCTTGTGACATCACATTTTCAGGTTAGATTGTACAGCTCCAATCTGATTAGACACTGTATCATGTGCCCGCCTCTTTTTTTTTTTTTTTTTAAGGATGTGACGTCATCTCCAAGTGAGGTACGTCACATCCTTAAAACCACATCGCTATATTATTACAGCCAATGGGATTGAAGACAATCCCATTGGTTGCCGTACCATGTGATAGGTTACATTAGTTCAAAAGGATGTGACATCATCCCAAGCAGACGCCTCCCATAAAATATTATAACATGTGTTTGGGGCTTGTACTGTACATTAAAAAAGCAGAACTTTTAAAATGCTGCTGTACAAGTTGTTTCATGCATGATTAAAAACGAATTTCCAGATTGTTCACTCAATTAAATGTATCTAATTTCATACCGCTCAGTTTTACACAGGTACTGGCTTCTGAGGAATTGCATTACCTCCTTTTTTTAAAAATTATTTTAGTCCCGATTTAGTTTCCAACAGGTGAATTTGTATAATCTATGCCAAAAATATCATTTGTATAATTTGTAAATTATTTGTATAATCTACTGTATACCAAATACTGTCTGACGCACTTTAATTCCTCTGTACTGGAATCTCCAATTGAAGAATTTCCCACTACACCAGTTCTATGCACCCAATCAATAATTAGAAATCAGCTTTTCTCTGCTACTTAACACCTTTTTCTTACTATGCTGAGAATAGTGATGTGCCAAACGGTCCCACAGTTAGAGTTGGGCGAATTCGCCACGAAGAGAAAGTGTCCTATTTTACCAGAGTCCCACGTCGCTACATATATTCCCTCAAATACCGCTTCACCCAAAACGCGGCGAGACGCCTGCGCACCAAAAATGGAGACACCCGAGATACCTGAAATATCGGTTCTGCAAATGGCTCATATTAGCATATTTCTCAGGTATTTTGCTCTTTTTCTCTTCCCTCTCTCCCTCAACACTCACATGTCAGAGTCTGGGTGAATTGGATGTGCAAATCGTGGCCACGGCGGATTTGCATACATTTGCACACATTTTGATTACAAAAGCGTCGCTGGCGAATATTATCACAAATTTGGCGACATTCAACCCAGAAATATTTTCACAAATTGGCCCATTTATGCCCATAATATGCAAAGTGTATAGTTTTTTGCATGAAAAATGTGACAAATAAGAAAAAAAAATTACAGTGGTCACATGACCAATGTGCTGGGTTTTTGTTTTTGTGACGGAAATTTGGTGAAAATGGCAGAATTTGCCAAAACTGCGAAATTTTAAAAAGCCCTAATTTTGTGCTCCTTCTCTGTGACAACTTCCCCTAACATTTTTAGCAAAACTGTAAAACTGACAGAAAAATAGCATGTACATTTTCAAGCTGCATTTGGACCAATGTGGACATTTTCTTTGCATGTTGTTCTGACTATTTGCATTTGCACAACATTTTATTTTGTTCATTTCTTGGAATTCATCAATTTCGTCTGAATTTCAGCAGAATTTCCCAATTTCACCACTTTTTGCCAAGAGGTGACAGAGGGAGTAGAGCTTGGGTGAGATGGGAGGAGAGAGAGGGACATAGGAAGGGAGGGGAGAGATGACCTGGGAGAGGGATATTGGGGGGCCTGTACCTTTCCTTTCATGGTGCACAGGGAGCGGTAGCGTTACAGCCAATGGTAGCATCACCTCCTTACCCCTTCAGGGCAGCTGCTTAATGCCAGTGCGCTCCTTTTATACTGTCCCACTCGCCTTAGGCCTCGGGCACGGTCAGCGCTTAGGCGCTGACCCGTGCTGAGGCGCGCTCATGCATACCAGTGAGCCCCTGCAGCCGCAATGAGAGCGGCTTTAGCAGGGGCTCGCAAGCATGCGGAAGCGTGGGTCTTAAGAAAATTTTAGTTTTGGCGCTCACAGGAGCGCAGGGCCGGTCACGTGAGCGGTTCACCCAATGAGGGCAAACCAGCTCCGTGATGTCACTGGCCCGCCCCCGACACGCCCCCGAACGGCGCGCTAACCAAGGCCAGGGAAAGCACCGCTTTCCCTCAGCCTCAGCGCGCCTCCGCACGGGCTGAGTCACCATGGACTCAGCCTTAGCCTCGTAACTAGTGTTACAGGAGAGGTGTGTGACACTCTTTATGAGCACAATGTCGAAAAACCTGCTGAGTTGGGAGACCCAATTTGCGGAAACAAAGTTCCCACTCCCGCTGCACTGGAGAGAAAGGGAGGATGGCCTGACGACCCCTTATACTTTATCTGTGGACCCCCCCAGGAGTCTATGGACCCCAGGCGGAAAACTACTTGGCAATAATATGGAGGTCCCACTAGGTGGAAAGGGGGGGAAGCCTGTCTAAAGAGTCTCAGGACCAAGTCCCATCCAGATGTTACCAGGCTCAAGGCCTAACTGCAATGCTAAGAGCAGCTCACTCATAGGTAGTCACAATACCAGAGTATAGAAGGGGTGTGAAGGAAGAGGCCCCTGCTCCTTTGCCTAAGAGGATATCCACAGATCCCAGCCTGAGTATGACTCTTCAACCATTCCTTCCAACACACCAAGTCTGTACATTTGTCAAGTGGGAACTCAGGAGACCCTCTGATCAGAAAAGTTAATACCAGAGGCTAGTTTTATATCATGTATTACATCCCAAGAGTTAACTGGCAGCTTTTCCTTGTTTTGCCCCGCCCAACTCGCTGGAAGGGTACAGGGGATTTGTTCTATTACTGTATCCCAGAGCTCCAAGAAGGGCCACCTGCTTCACAGTCTGGGTTGTGACTGTATCTAGCGCTTTTCTCTAAGGATACATATATAATCTTTAACAGGTGGGTTATGATCTAGAAATATGAGTGCAAGTTATTTCTGAGCTATGAGACTGTTTTAGGTTGTAAGCTCCATGGATCAGGGCACTTTTTACCTACTATGTACCAGTGTATGTAAATGTTGTATTGTTATTGTCTTCACACGCCATTGTACTGTGTTGTGGAATCTGTTGGAACTTTATAAGTAATTATAACGAGAAGGTTACATTGCATCTTTATTAATGATGTTTTACTTTTACTTTCCAGTTAGAATTTAGCAATGGTTGAACTTCGTGGACATGTCTTTTTCCAGTCGACAACACTTTGCTACTGTGTTTTACACCTTTTCTACATTCCTCTCTAGTTTACCCCTCCCCCCTCCCCTAAGGATCATAGAAGACCTATTTTATGCAAGTGTAGCCTAGGCTGGTCCAGACTGCCTCTCTGCCTCCTGTCATGTAAGCCCTGATAGCTACAGGCTATGAAAGGTTAATCCTGGGGCTTTTGACCCCCTCCTGCTACTCTCTGAGTGACAGAGGAGGCGGTGATACTAGGCCCTCCCCTTCCAGATCTCAGAGAGGAAGTGCCCAAGTTTGAGCAGACCTTTTCTGGAGGAGGAAGAGACCAGTAAGAATAAAGCCCTGGTACTTTTATATATGAGTGTCAGTCCTTGGGCAGAAGGTATGTGGTAGTGGGCTCTGATCTCTGGAACCCTGGAGCCTCTACATCTGGAGGCGCTAGCACCATAGAAGAATCTCAGTGATCTCCAAAAATCCTGTCCTGATCTCCCTTACTTCGCAGATCATCTCAGCTCTCCTGATCCTATCAGGTATGCCTCAGCACCACACTAGCAGTATCTTCCAGAGGGTGGAGGAAACAGTGCTACACAAGTATTATTAATTAGGAAATAATCAGAAGAACAGATCAGGTAAACGGGAAATGCTTAATATAACCTCACATGCTGAGCCAATCATGTCATGGTGTCACATGACGAATGACTTAAGCAACATAGCACTGTGATCAAGTGCATAACATTATGAATAATGTGTTGCAAAGAAGAACACTACTCATGACATCATTTTTACTATCCAGCCATCACTCTGTTGATGTATCATGGTTCTTTTCTCGAAATTGTGCTCCACCTGTTGGATACACCAAAATGTTACAAATAACGGACACAGTTGAAGATGTTGGCTTTGTGTTTTGGAAGGACAGACATGGGCTTCGGGGCTGGCTGTGCGGCCGATAAATAAACACTGCTCGTTGGACCACAAATAAACCCCCAACAAGATCTTTTAATTGACCAAATTAACATCCTTTTTCTATATAGTAAATGGTAGGAGAGCACAGCATAACAGTCCCCTTTTGTTGAGCAGTCTTGTCTTATGGCTTCATTGTTGGAATGTCCACTTGGGGTGAACAGTGTGAAAGTCACTCTCCCTCGTCCCATCCAGTTTATTAGACACTACTGTCTGTATGTATATATTTATGTCTTATACAGTGCTATCCATGTACATAGTGCTTGCCAGCAGTAATGCATGTGACACATAATGTAACACATAATGGGAATAAACGCTTCAGACATAAAAGGAGTCTCCACCCCTAAAGAGCTTATTATCTTAAAATTGAAATCCAAAAACTATAGCTTGGTACTGTAGATAGTCTGACACTTTACACAAAGCAGACTAGACCTGAGAAGAAGAAAATGTTTTGGGCGTAAAATATAGCCCTTCCCATAGACTTCAGCATAAATTAAATATATCTTATTCTTATATACAGTTAGGTCTGGAAATAATTGGACACTGATACAAGTTTTGTTATTTCGGCTGTTTACCAAAATAAATTCAAGTTACAGTTAAATAATGAATAAGGGCTTAAAGTGCAGTCTATCAGCTTTAATTTGAGGGTATTCACATCCAACTTGGAGGAAGGGTTTAGGAATTACATCTCTAATATGTAGCCCCCTCTTTTTCAAGGGACCAAAAGTAATTGGACAATGGACTCAAAAGCTGTTTTATGGACAGGTGTGGGCTATTCCTTCGTTATTTCATCATCTATTAAGCAGGTAAAAGGTCTGGAGTTGATTCCATGTGTGGCATTCACATTTGGAGGCTGTTGCTGTGAACCCACAACATGCGGTCAAAGGAGTTCTCAATGCAAGTGAAACAGGGCATCCTTAGGCTGCAAAAAAAAAAGAAACTCCATCAGAAAGATAGCGGGAACATTAGGACTGGCTAAATCAACAGTTTGGTACATTCTGAGAATAAAAGAATGCACTGGTGAGCTATGCAACACAAAAAGGCCTGGACGTCCACGGGAGACAACAGTGGTGGATGATCGTAGGATCCTTTCCATGGTAAAGAAAAACCACTTCACAACATCCAGCCAAGTGAAGAACACTCTCCAGGAGGTAGGCATATCATTATCCAAGTCTACCATAAAGAGAAGACTTCACGAGAGCAAAAGCCGAGGGTTCACCACAAGGTGCAAACCATTCAAAAGCCTCAATAATAGAAAGGCCAGATTAGACTTTGCCAAACAATATCTAAAAAAAAAGCCAGCCCAGTTCTGGAACAGCATTCTTTGGACAGATGAAACTAAGATCAACCTGTACCAGAATGATGGGGAGAAAAAAGTATGGAGAAAGCTTGGCATGGCTCATGATCCGAAGCATACCACATCATCTGTAAAACACGGTGGAGGCAATGTGATGGCATGGGCATGCATGGCTTCCAATGGCACTGGGTCACTAGTGTTTATTGATGATGTGACAGAAGACAGAAGCAGTCGGATGAATTCTGAAGTGTATAGGGTTATATTGTCTGCTCAGATTCAGCCAAATATAGGGAAGTTGATTGAACAATGACCCAAAACATACTGCGAAAGCAACCCAGGAAATTTTTTAAGGCAAACAAGTGGAATATTCTGCAATGGCCGAGTCAATCACCTGATCTCAACCCGATCGAGCATGCATTTCACTTGCTGAAGACAAAACTTAAGGCAGAAAGACCCACGAACAAACAACAACTGAAGACAGTTGCAGTAATGGCCTGCAAAGCCTCACAAAGGAGGAAACCCAGCGTTTGGTGATGTCCATGCGTTCCAGACTTCAAGCAGTCATTGCCTGCAAAGGATTCTCAACAAAGTATTAAAAATGAACATTTTATTTATGATTATGTTAATTTGTCCAATTACATTTGAGCCCCTGAAATAAGGGGACTGTGTATGAAAATGGTTGCAATTCCTAAACGTTTCATACGATATTTTTGTTCAACCCCTTGAATTAAAGCTGAATGTCTGCACTTCTATTTCATCTCAGTTGTTTCATTTCAAATCCATTGTGGTGGCCTACAGAGCCAAAATTATGAAAATTGTGTCAGTCCAATTATTTCCGGACCTAACTGTATGTTTCATTAGCCCATGTAAAACCCATGTATTTGCAGTTATAGATTTCTCTTTGTTTCGTTAATAGGAAAATGGGAGGTTGTTCTGTTTAGCGTTTGCTCAAGACAAGCTCATATTATCAGTTTTAATTGTACCACTTTATAATTACCTTTTTATACTTGTTTAGACACAGGAAGCAATTGTATAACATTTCATACAATATGACATAGCAGAATCTGCCGGGAGTGCTACAGAAAGCCTGTTCAAATCACTGGTTGCCCAAAAGAAAAAACAAACTTGTCAGAACATTATGGGTTTGACGCTGCTGCTTCTGCTGCAGGGATTGTTTCGAAAGCTGCCCGGTTTCCAATAGATAACGATATTGAACTGCTTTTCACGGCTGTGATCTGGACACTTTTTGTATTTGACCACTCTTCTCCAGTGTAAGCGTGATAGTGATTGGTGGAGAGCTCATTCTTCAATGAGGAAATTCGTCTAAGCATCAGGATGAATGAGAAGAAGGCAAACCCCCCAATTATTAGAATAATGTATGTTAATTGCACCGGAGCTTCTCCAGCATCATTTGATGATGAAGATAAAGAGGCGTTGACTGGACATTGACTGCATTCTTCTTCGAGCAAAGAGATAAACTTAGTCAGCAGGGTTTTATTAATATCCAAGGACTCCATTGGAAAACCAAGTCTCTCTGATGTTGATCTACAACAAGAAAGAAATAATTACGTCTAAGATTTTCCTGGCCGTAAATATATGTAGTCATATATAATTATACGTCTGCTTAACATTAATGTACACCATACACCCTTCTTCATAAGCAACACTGTTTAAATGCATACATTTGTAAGCAAGCAGTTAAGTACTGTTGTACCTGTATGAGTTCTGGTGCAAATTAAGCAAAGAAATGGTGGGGAGGGTGGGTTACCTGTTGAAGGACCCTGAAAGGTTTGAAAGCTTGTAACATTTTAACTACTCATTGGTCCAATAGAAGGTATCATACCACCTACTCGCTCTCCCTCCTTTGTTACTACATGGTGCAAAGCCATTAATTATTTAGCAGATGAAACCTTTTCACTGACTAACCGGAACATTAATAAGGCATAGATAAATAATAAACGCTGGAGCACTCCATGGTTCTTATAAAAATATATTTTTTTATTGTCAATTTAAAAACTTCCTCCAATGAGGCATTGAAAAAAACATGGAAGTCAATGGAAATTTCTGAGTGATACTGCCCCAATCGACACTATCCTACTTTAATCAATAACTCTTTAACCGTCGAGTGCCACAAATATGTTGCATTCGTGTTTGAGGGACATTACCAAACAGCTGGAGTGTTTACATCTGTTTTTACAGATCTTTGTAAGGATCTTCAAAATAGTGAGTGTCACGGGATACCAGGTAATTTACACCTTTATACCGGGATCATTCATTGAGCAAAACCAAGAAGTAAAACACACAGTGAATTAAAATTATACAGAGGAAAACACACTTACTGGGGGATCTGGGTTAAAAAAAACTAAAGGTAAACAGGGAAAAAAGGGGAAGCACAAGTCTAGGAATAGTGTGATAGAGTATACTATAAAAACTTCGGACACAGCTCTAATAGAGGGTGTATGGTATGATAATAAACAATGCAAATACACTTACACGGCCTTGTGTAAATGCTGTCAAATCAAGGTATCTTTAACGATTTTCTTTTTTCCTCTGTTGTTTCTTTCTCCTTCCGTCTTTCTTTTTCTTCTGTGATGGTAAGAATTCTCTTCCTTTTCCTTCTTTCAATCTGGTTGGGATTCTTCTATTCGTCTGCAGCTTCTCCTTCAGGCGTAATTCTCAAGTCAAACAGAAAAAAATACACATGTATGAGCAATATACATATATATATAAATAAGTGATAAGGCCAGTGTCCGTGCTGGGCAGTAGTCAAACTTATATAGCACCTAAAATGAACAAATGAATAAATAAATACAAACACTCACACGGCCCAGTGTGAGTGAAATCAATGTGGGGGATGTCTTAGCTTCTTCCCATATAGCAACACAGCCTTGTGTTAGTGGACTCACAGAAGGGGTGTCTTGAGTGCTGGAGAAAATAAAATAAATAAATAAATTGATACTCACACGGCCATGTGTGAGGAAATGCACATAAAGGTATCTCTGGTGAATGTTGGTCTCCCCTCCAGGGGGAGTTGTGAAAAAACTTCTACCTCCCAGCAATGAGGCACTTGAAAATGTTCCAATACATAAAAGTAATCTTTATTAAACTAAAAAAAGTTAAAAGCAGAAATACAAAACCCTAAAAACAATCGATCAAGGAAAGAGTGATAGCTCCAACCAAATATACAGGTGCAGCCAGTCTATGCGGAGATGAACAGCACAGGGGTCAGTGCATGCAGCTAACTTGGTCCACGTCCGGAAATTTTGCTGCGTCGCTCCGTCCCCTGTTCCTAGACGGTGCTGGAAATGCCCAAAAAAACTGACTCAAAAGAGCAACGCGTTTCGCCACTTTGCGGGCTTCCTCAGGCTCTGTACTTTAGGGGATATGCCTAGTACCGGTATATGTACTAATGGTAGCCAATCCCCTCTCTCGTCAGCGCGATTGGACTTCAGTCAACAGTTGTTTAATCATACAATGCATTTCTATGATAAGATGCGTTTCTGTAATAAAAACTATAATAAAGGCTATAATAAAAACTATACTTCATAGCTCTTGATAATTCAGTAATGGATGTATATACTTGTGCACGCACTCATACGCTACACTATTTACACACTCTGCTTATAAAACTTACCAACTTATTGTTGTAAACTCCATGTGGATGCTTAATAAGAATATAATACTCTTCCTGTAAATAGTATAGCGTATGAGTGCGTGCACAAGTATATACATCCATTACTGAATTAATCAATTGTTGCAGTCACATTAATAGGTAGGACAATAATGTATGCCCGACCAGGTATGCATACAATCTATGTCAAGAGCTATGAAGTATAGTTTTTATTATAGCCTTTATTATAGTTTTTATTACAGAAACGCATCTTATCATAGAAATGCATTGTATGATTAAACAACTGTTGACTGAAGTCCAATCACGCTGACGAGAGAGGGGATTGGCTACCATTAGTACATATACCGGTACCTGGCCCATCCCCTAAAGTACCGAGCCTGAGGAAGCCCGCAAAGTGGCGAAACGCGTTGCTCTTTTGAGTCAGTTTTTTTGGACATTTCCAGCCACCGTCTAGGAACAGGGGATGGAGCGATGCAGCAAAATTTCCAGACGCGGATCAAGTTAGCTGCATGCACTGACCCCTGTGCTGTTCATCTCCGCATAGACTGGCTGCACCTGTATATTTGGTTGGAGCTATCACTCTTTCCTTGATCGATTGTTTTTAGGGTTTTGTATTTCTGCTTTTAACTTTTTTTAGTTTAATAAAGATTACTTTAATGTATTGGAACATTTTCAAGTGCCTCATTGCTGGGAGGTAGAAGTTTTTCACAACTCCCCCTGGAGGGGAGATCAACATTCACCAGAGATACCTTTATGTGCATTTCCTCACACATGGCCGTGTAAGTATCAATTTATTTATTTATTTTATTTTCTCCAGCACTCAAGACCCCCCTTCTGTGAGTCCACTAACATAAGGCTGTGTTGCTATATGGAAAGAAGCTAAGACATCCCCCACATTGATTTCACTCACACTGGGCCATGTGAGTGTTTGTATTTATTTATTCATTTGTTCATTTTAGGTGCTATATACTGTAAGTTTGACTACTGCCCAGCACGGACACAGGCCTTATCACTTATTTTTATATATATATATATGTATATTGCTCATACATGTGTATTTTTCTCTGTTTGACTTGAGAATTACGCCTGAAGGCGAAGCTGCAGACGAATAGAAGAATCCCAACCAGATTGAAAGAAGGAAAAGGAAGAGAATTCTTACCATCACAGAAGAAAAAGAAAGACGGAAGGAGAAAGAAACAACAGAGGAAAAAAGAAGATCGTTAAAGACACCTTGATGTGACAGCATTTACACAAGGCCGTGTAAGTGTGTTTGCATTGTTTATTATCATACCATACACCCTCTATTAGAGCTGTATCCGAAGTTTTTATAGTATACTCTATCACACTATTCCTCGACTTGTGCTCCCCCTTTTTTCCCTGTTTACCTGTATCTTAAGGTTCCTGGATAGATCCTATAGGGGTCAGAGCCAAAGGAGAGAGGACATCACTGAGGGGACCCTTGTACAACAATTTACAAAGGTTGTAAGAATCTTTACACTATACCCCATTTTTATTATTCCCCTCCAGAGGGAGCGCCCGGGTTTTTCTCTGCCCCATTAAAAAAGACTAACCTTTCCTAACTCAGTCCTTAAAACAAAGTCTTTAGGTTACCTGAGTTACCCGCAAAAGTCCTGGAACTCAATTCGGCATGAATTACCAGAGGCCACCGCTATATCTGCTCCAGAGCTGCCAAAATTCCTTGACCGGGAGATAGTACCAAATGTCCTGGTACTCTTTTCGGCTTGTAGTTCCAGCCCCGACCGCTACAAAGTATTCTGAGAACTTGGCCCCGAAAGTGGGAGTTGAAATTTCTGAAGCCGGCTCACGTCTATTTCTCACAGAGCATCTTTTGGTCAATTCAAATCTGCCGCTTCTGCCTTGGCGTTTAGAATCTCCTGAGCTGATTGGCTGCTAGGTTTCTTATAGGATTTCAGTCCTATTCACAAAATACCTCAACCAATCAGAGCATGGGAATTTTGCCAACAGCCTATCAGCATTTTGCCGGTACCCTGAAGCTGGGCGGGCACGGATTTCAATTCTGAAAAGGGGCATGCGCCAACCTGGCACCTCTGCCACTTAGCATATTGAACCTCCTGCTGAGCCAGGCTCCTCAGAATCTGGGGCGGGGCAAATGGTGGCTTGATAGCCCTTATTCATGCCAGGACATGGGTACTCAAGGATAACTCCGGTACCCTGCCCGCCATAACACCTTAGCCTCTCTGTAGCTTTCAAGTCTGGGACCCGAGCAGACTTAGTGGCACCAACTTGGTAGCCAACTGGTCTCTCGGAACCATGGACTTAGGAATCCCCAGCTCATGTACAGTGCATAAAACATATGTACCCTTATACGCCATGTTAATAGAAATATTGCCAAAAATTCTTCTAAGTCTCTTATCCCCTAGGATCTACTGAAAAGATGTGCACGCTCATTTTCAGAGCTCCTAGACCTTCCTATAAGAAGTTAGCTAAAAAGTTGCTTCAAATAACGCTTAGGTTAAGTTTCAGAGTTGCTTCTAATGTACTGAAGCGGGACTTAGAAATAATTTAGCTCTCGCAACCTTATGGATGATTGGTGACCCTCTGAACCCCTATACCGGGTCCGGGATTCTGGGCATATACTGGGGGGGACTCCCACTGAACTAGGGACCCCTGACTATACCGGGGATACGCGTATCCCTATGCCCCCTTTTTCCTTTCTGGTCTGTGTTGAAGCAGGGTATCCTGGCGGTGAGCCGCGTAACTGCTTTCCAGGGAGGACTTTGTCCAGAAGTCTGTGTCTAAATGTACCCAGGAATCTGACTCGGCTCCCGGATACATTTTTGGGGTGGGACTCTGGTCCCCGGCTAGCTAGACACAATCCAACAAACACTTTTACCACAAAGTCTACCCTGAAACTTATAGCCTAAGAATCTCCACTGGTTTGCACTCCTGGAAAGGCAAAAGACACACCAATTCTTTATTGTCGCATATTTTCAATACAAGGCATGACAGTACATGTACAACAGTCAGACCCAAGAGCTGACACTCTAGGGCCCCAACACATGGATCTGGGGCAACCAAGTGGGCTTGACCTTTATTAGTGAGCCTGGTTACCCCTTCTCCGTCACAGTGAGGTCTTCAAAGCTTATGTACAAACTACTCAATTAAGATATCTCATGAAGGTCTGATGGGAAACTTAGTAGACTGAAATAAGTTATGGTGGAAGTTAACATACCCGACAACATTTCCAAAATGAAAATAGGTGAACATATGTGTGCTACACCCCAAGCCCCTCATCTGCTCCCCACACCCTTCATATACACACCCACATTCCCCATAAGCACTCTACAACACTCATATACCCCCATATCCTTCATGTATACCCCACACTCATATGCACCCCACCCCTCATATATAACCCCCGCACCACTCCAATACACTCACCCCACCAACATTATATACCCCCAAGAATAGCCATATGCAGTGCCACCTCCACTAATATAACCCCATTTGCAGCCTTCTCAACTCTACTATGAACACACACGCTCCTTATCACATCGGCCCTGTATCACATCGACCCTGTATCATACCGGCCCTGTATCACATCGGCCCTGTATCAGCCCTGTATCACATCGGCCCTGTATCGCATCAGCCCTGTATCGGCCCTGTATCACATCGGCCCTGTATCACATCAGCCCTGTATCGGCCCTGTATCAAATCGGCCCTGTATCACATCAGCCCTGTATCGGCCCTGTATCAGCCCTGTATCGGCCCTGTATCACATCGGCCCTGTATCACATCAGCCCTGTATCGGCCCTGTATCAAATCGGCCCTGTATCACATCAGCCCTGTATCGGCCCTGCATCAGCCCTGTATCGGCCCTGTATCACATCGGCCCTGTATCACATCAGCCCTGTATCGGCCCTGTATCGGCCCTGTATCACATCAGCCCTGTATTAGCCCTGTGTCACATCGGCCCTGTATCACATCGGCCCTGTATCAGCCCTGTATCACATTAGCCCTGTATCACATTAGCCCTGTATCACATCAGCCCTGTATTAGCCCTGTGTCACATCGGCCCTGTATCATACCGGCCCTGTATCACACCGGCCCTGTATCATACCGGCCCTGTATCACATCGGCCCTGTATCACATCAGCCCTGTATCACATCGGCCCTGTATCATACCGGCCCTGTGTCACATCGGCCCTGTATCACATCAGTCCTGTATCAGCCCTGTGTCACATCGGCCCTGTGTCACATCGGCCCTGTATCACATCAGTCCTGTATCAGCCCTGTGTCACATCGGCCCTGTGTCACATCCGTCCTGTATCAGCCCTGTGTCACATCGGCCCTGTGTCACATCGGCCCTGTGTCACATCGGCCCTGTGTCGCATCGGCCCTGTGTCACATCGGCCCTGTGTCACATCGGCCCTGTGTCACATCGGCCCTGTCTCTGCCCTGTGTCACATCGGCCCTGTGTCACATCGGCCCTGTGTCACATCGGCCCTGTATCACATCAGCCCTGTGTTACATCGGCCCTGTATCACATCGGCCCTGTGTCAGATCGGCCCTGTGTCACATCGGCCCTGTCTCTGCCCTGTGTCACATCGGCCCTGTGTCACATCGGCCCTGTGTCAGATCGGCCCTGTCTCTGCCCTGTGTCACATCGGCCCTGTATCACATCGGCCCTGTGTCACATCGGCCCTGTCTCTGCCCTGTGTCACATCGGCCCTGTGTCACATCGGCCCTGTGTCACACCGGCCCTGTGTCACATCGGCCCTGTGTCACATCGGCCCTGTGTCACATCGGCCCTGTGTCACATCGGCCCTGTGTCACATCGACCCTGTGTCACATCGGCCCTGTGTCACATCGGCCCTGTGTCACATCGACCCTGTATCACATCGACCCTGTGTCACATCGGCCCTGTGTCACATCGGCCCTCTGCCCACACAAACAGGTTAAAAAAAATCTCAAACCGCAGTTTTAAATATATTTTAATAATCAGAAATGGCAAGTAATGCTAAAGTAAAATGGATCATTATAATGTACGGCTGCCAGGCATCCTATATATACGGGATTGTCCCTCATTTCATTGACTTGTCCCGGAAAGGTCGGTCAGCGCGCATAATTGTCCTGTGTTTTAGCGACTTAGCATCAAATGCCTGGAGTTAAAATGACTGTAATTAGATCAGTCATAAAAACGGAATAGATTTCTACTGGAGTAATAGTTCCCTTTTTTCCGATAGATGTCGCCTTGCTAAATGATTTATAATAAAGTTAGGAGACTGCCTGGTCATCCCTTCCCAAACCATAATCAGGTCATCAATAAACCTTTTATAAAATGTGATGTGTTTACGAAATGGATTTGTGCTAGAAAACATAAACAGTGACTCCCACCACCCCATAAATAAGTTCGCATACACCGGTGCAAAGCTCGTGCCCATTGCTGTGCCCCTTTGTTGTAAGTAGAAAGTGCTATCAAATAAAAAATAATTGTGCGTTAATAGAAATTTTATGGCATCCAAAATAAATGCTGTGTTAAATTGATTACTATCTGGACCTCCGATGAAATGATCGACCGCTGCCACCCCCTGGTCATGTCTAATAACTGAATAAAGGGACGTAACGTCCATGGACACCCACATGCATTGTGGGTTCCATATTACATCTTTTAGCTTTGTGATTAGATCCCCTAAGTCCAACAGGAAAGAGGGTAGGTCCCTAACATAGGGCTGTAGGTACTGATCTATGTATTTTGATAAGCCATCTCCCAAAGATCCAATAGACGAAATGATTGGTCTGCCCGGAGGGTCGACCAATGTCTTATGGACCTTTGGGAGATGGTAAAACACTGGAATGATAGGGTTAGGGTTCCACAGGAATGCACTTTCCGCTTTATTTAATACTTGTGTAATAACCCCTAGTTCTAATAGTTCTTTGTATGACTTCAAAAACTTTGCTGTAGGGTCATCTGGTAGTGCAGAGTAGGTTGTCACATCCCCAAGTTGCCTATAGGCCTCCTTGAGGTAGCAAGCCCTACTCTGCACCACCACCGCTCCTCCCTTGTCAGCATTCTTTATGACAATTTTAGTGTTTTTCTGTAAGGAAAAAAGTGCCTGCTTTTCCTCCAAGTTTAAATTATGCTTGCCTGTATTAATGGAATAACCTTCTGACAAAATGCGCAGATCCCTAATGACCAAGTTTTCAAAAGTGGTCAGGAAGGGGCCCTTGGAGAACTGAGGATCAAATACTGAACCCTTCTTAAGGCTTGACCTCCAGGTACCAAATTCTGGGAGGTTAACTTGCTCAGATAAGGCCTCATTATCCTCTAATAGTTCTTCAAGGTCCAAAATGTCTTGGAGGTCACATGCCTCTCTAAAGGTTGGAATAGAGGCAGCTGGATCACTTGGTGGCGCCTCTGCAACATTTGGGTGGGGTGTAGGTAATACACCAGATGGATCAACCTCCTCCATAACGTCCAATGACCTATTGTCCTGCTGCCATGAGGACTGTGCACGTTTTTTGAAAAATGATTTTAAAGTCAGTTTCCTCACGAATTTGTAAACATCTATAGCAGTGTTAAACAGGTCAAAGTCCATTGTAGGTGCATATTTAAGCCCCTTTTGTAAGAGTGATATTTCCGCAGATGATAAATCTTCCCCAGATATGTTAATAACATCTATTTCTTGGTTATTACTCACTTCTTTCTTTAGGCTGGCCATCTGCCGCCCTCTCTTCTTCTTTCCTTTTCGGGTTCTTTTTGATTTTTCTGGAAGAGAGGGAAGTTTTTTTGCTGCTGTTGCTGTCTGGAGGAAGATTGGTGCTCCGGATCGCCGTCATGATAACTTCTTGCATGATCCGCTCCTGTGGATCTTGATCTGGAGGATTCATCTGGGCCATCTGGATACTGTCTGGATCTTTCTGTCTGGAAAAAGGAGACTGAGTGCGAGAGGTTATCAACATCAGAGAAATCCGAATCTCCACTGGTTTGATCACTATTCTTTGATTTCAATATGGATTTACGCGGAGTTGACCGCATCACTTTGTCCCTCTGTTGATTCATCCTTTGGGGGCCCTGATTCCCTCTCTCTCTGTTGGGGTTAACACGCTGCCAACTATACACTTGTTTCTTTTCATAGTCGGTGCGGTCCCTGTCATATTTGACTTGTTTTTTGCTGTAATTTCTTCCTCAGCTTTCAACACGGTTTCTGACAGTATCCTGTCATAATTCTTAAAACCCTCTAGATCTTTAAATTTCTGTAACTGTGATTGGAGATCCTTAATTTGAGTTTGCAGGTTTTTCCGGTCATTTACTTTTTGTTCCATAATGAGTTCCATAAGTTTGAAACTGCACTGGTCCAGAGTCTGAACCCATTGCTGTTCAAACTGGGGAGTTGTGAACCCAAATGTTGGGACTTTTTTAACCCGCAAACCCCTGGGAATCCTTTTATTAAGTGTATAGTTCTCCAGGAAGATAATGTCCCACCAGGCTCTAATATTCAGAATTAGAAGTCTCTCCAATCGCTGAAAATGTGTTTTAAGATCTGAAATGTCCTTAGTGTCAGCGTCTACTACCCGTTCAAAGACTTGTTTTGCCCTTTTTCTTCTAACAGAATCATCACAGCAGTTCAGGGCATACATTCCTGATTCCTCTTCAATTGTCTCTACATCCTCCATTTCAGCCATAATGCTTAGGGAAATGTTGATACACCACTATTAATGAATAATCCCAGAGGAAAAAAAACCATGTACTGATGGTGAAAAAAAAGGGGACTGGTTCACACACCTGCTCACAAATAAACTTGCTTGTAGATTGAGAAGTCAACCGTGGTGAGCTACCCCCAGATATGGGGAAGCTAAACAGGTAAAGGAATTGGGGTGCTCAAACCCGCAGCAACTCCATCCGAAGGCATAAGTATTAATAACCCCTGGAGATACCAATGGGAGTGGGTAGGCAGAATAAAGACATGTAGGTATAATATTGACTTTGTGCGGTCAAACCCAACTATAATAGTCTGAGCCAGTAAACCCTACTCACGTCATCTCCAGGTTATTTCTGCCAGCGTGCAAGCCAGAGAGGATCCAGAATCCAGAGACATCCAGTAGAAAAAAACGAATGGCGCACAGCCAGGGAGCCAGGTGTGGAGTAAAAAACTTTTCTTTATTGCAGCATGGTGAGAGACAAATTCACCCCCTTGGGGGACACAGATAGAGTCCTCCTACGCGTTTCAGACCAACAGGTCCTTTATCAAGGAGTATGGGGTATGTTCAGGATGGGCACCTTATATATCTGATGTTTGATTGTTAAATTACAAAAATCTGTGGATAGTTGCGTCGCGGACCCACCGCGCATGCGCGTGACGTCACACGGAGCGTCACTCCAACAACCCATGGGATTGTGGGTAAATATCGCCCCCAAATGACGCCCGCGCATGCTCCTGGTGCTCCGTGAGGGCAAGAAGATGTTCCCTTACTCTCAGCCACCTCTCCCTCCCCGAGTGACGTCACGAAGTGATCCGATTGGATGAAGCTCACCGCTGTGCCACCAATGACTGTGTGGGGCAGACGGAGCAGCTCCAATCACGCGGAGCCCCGCACGACCACACTGTAGCTGGAAGGGACAGGCAGAGAGGACAAATTTATGTTAACTGAAGTTACAATAGGAGCATACTAAAAAATGAAATAAACAAAATCCTTTTAAGCTCCTATTGGAAATGGTGCCCATTCTAAAGTCAGATCCCACTTGAACAAAGACATACAAGTGAATACATATCAAGGATCTAAGATCCTTATCAGCACAAGTGCTGGCAAAATTAACATACAAATATAAAATTGATTAAAAACAAAATGAATCAGATCAGCAAGACTTGAATATAATGTCTTGTTTTTCTGAGTCTTCCAAAGGGGAAGAGGAATCAGTTATGCTATTCCTGTGATTACTCAATTATCTACTACAAATCATGACCTTGGATTAATCAATGGCTCTTGAAGGTAATCACTACGACAGCCCTAAACAATAAGCTCAGGTATTAATCTGTGGCAATGCCACCTCTGTTGTAAGGGCTCAACCCGTATGTCCGGGTCTAGTACAGTACACAATATGTTAAAGAAACTGACATAGAATATTGTCAAAAGCGTAGTGCTAAGTAATGGGATAATTACTGTTGGTCTGAAACGCGTAGGAGGACTCAATCTGTGTCCCCCAAGGGGGTGAATTTGTCTCTCACCATGCTGCAATAAAGAAAAGTTTTTTACTCCACACCTGGCTCCCTGGCTGTGCGCCATTCGTTTTTTTCTACTGGTTGTCTCTGGATTCTGGATCCTCTCTGGCTTGCACGCTGGCAGAAATAACCTGGAGATGACGTGAGTAGGGTTTACTGGCTCAGACTATTATAGTTGGGTTTGACCGCACAAAGTCAATATTATACCTACATGTCTTTATTCTGCCTACCCACTCCCATTGGTATCTCCAGGGGTTATTAATACTTATGCCTTCGGATGGAGTTGCTGCGGGTTTGAGCACCCAAATTCCTTTTTCCATGCTTGCAAAGGACTGTCATTTTCGTTGGATGCACCAAATAAATAAATTTACAAAAAAATACTAACAATTCTTTACAATCACAGATATAACGTTTGTACAGTGCACCTTCAACATTTGTGATGTGGTCTGCTGATTTTCCTAAAAATTGTTCCCCAAAGATGTACTTTCACAGGGTGTTTAGAATAAGGTTTGGTGTTTAGTTAATGCACGTTGACAAACCCTTTGTGAACAAGTGATATCTCTTTTGTTGATTACAGTACATCCCTAATTATCTGTTCTGCTTTCAGCCAGGCATGATCCTGTTCCAGGCTGTTCAACCTCTTTTCTTTGTTCCAATCCCAGACGATTAGCAATGCGCACAATAAAAAAACACTCTATACTTAAAAAGAATCCTAATGCTATAAATCAGAATTACAGCTGATTATAGAGCTGAGCAGCTGGACACCTGATGCTTGTTATATTTCTACGCTTTGGCATACTGCACTCAGCAGTGCTAGCAATCTATACTCTAATTCTAATAGACTGTGCGAATCTGGGTTTATATTACCAGTGCATTGTTTGAATACATTTACATTTGTTTATTACCAGCATACATTGGTTTAGCCCCTTATCACACTGATACGAGCTATTTGTTTAGCAATCATTGTTGACCCAGGTATTTAGTTTATTGCACAGGATTGCTAACACTTACTGCACCCTCTCTGTCCTTGGCGGAGTAGTTGTGATTAGGCATTACCTTTCACACCACTAACTGGTTATTACATCATTAGGACGACTGCAATAGTATCTAATCTAAGTTGCCCGCACATTTTATGTGTGTTCTGTACATACAGTGGATTTTTTATAAGTCCTTCTTACTCTAACACCTGCCAAGTATATGTTATTTAGAGTGCATGTGCATTACGTGGTTATTAGTTCCTCCTGTTAACCCTCAAATTAGTTGTAGGGTTTAATACTTGATTATTCTATTTGTGTAGGAGGTGGGTTTCTACTATACCCCTCGCTCCGTACTTACATTAGTTTGGACCTTGTTACTTACCTTAGTACCTTTATCTGGTTCCCTTCTGCGTCATTGGTCGGTTTTAAAACCCATTATTTTAGAATTTTTGTAAATAAAGTTTATTAACCTATTATCATTAATCATCCAGCTTGGTGGCAGAGCGCCCAATACTGGGTTTCCTTTTTCTATTTATTGTACGTTTACTACTTTGTACTGTGCCAAACATACTACTGAATTATACGACAGTATACAGTAGCTACCTTGGCTGAATGTCCAGTTCACATTTCTTATCACCATGCGTATGCGGTCACTGCGCTTGATTCAATGGACCGGATACATCAAGCTGCAGTAACCGAAAAATGCGCTTTTAGCGCCCCAAAAAAGTGCCTTGTTTCTATCATCAATGTTGCACCGCCAAAAAGAAGGGATTTTTTATCAGATCCGTTACAAGCGTCGGATCCAATAAAAATACAGGCATCACGCCTTTTTAGGTAAAAACGGCTGAAATATGATAGAAGCCGGGCAGTATCCTAGGAGCCCTATATATCACTTTTATTACAACTCCCAAGTTTTTGTCACGTCCACGGTTGATCCCCACTCTAGGTCTGAGCTGGGGGGAAGGATACGTATATCAGGGAGTGCATCCTTGACTCTCCCTGACTCTGACTCTCCCTGACTCTGACTCTCTGAGTCTGACTCTCCCTGACTTTCCCTCTCCCTGACTCTCTCTGTCCCCCTCTGACTCTCCCTCTCTGTCCCCTCTCCCTCTCTGTCCCCCTCTCTGTCCCACTCTCCCTCTCTGTCCCCCTCTCCCTACGACTCTCTCCCCCTCTCTCTTTCAGACACACACACTCTCAGACACAAACACACACTCTCTCTCAGACACACTCTCTCTCAGACACTCACACTCTCTCTCAGACACACTCTCTCTCAGACACACTCTCTCTCAGACACTCACACACTCTCTCTCTCTCTCAGACACTCTCTCTCTCTCAGACACAAAGAAGAGGCGAGCAGCAGGCAGCAGGAAGAGGCGGGCAGCAGGAAGAGGCAGGCAGCAGGCAGCAGGAAGAGGCGAGCAGCAGGTAGCAGGAAAAGGCGAGCAGCAGGCAGCAGGAAAAGGCGAGCAGCAGGCAGCAGGAAGAGGCGGGCAGCAGGAAGAGGTGAGCAGCAGGCAGCAGGAAGAGGCGAGCAGCAGGCAGCAGGAAGAGGCAGGCAGCAGGCAGCAGGAAGAGGCGAGCAGCAGGCAGCAGGAAGAGGCGAGCAGCAGGCAGCAGGAAGAGGCGAGCAGCAGGCAGCAGGAAGCAGCAGGCAGCAGGAAGAGGCGAGCAGCAGGAAGAGGCGAGCAGCAGGAAGAGGCGAGCAGCAGGCAGCAGGAAGAGGCGGGCAGCAGGAAGAGGCAGGCAGCAGGCAGCAGGAAGAGGCGAGCAGCAGGTAGCAGGAAAAGGCGAGCAGCAGGCAGCAGGAAAAGGCGAGCAGCAGGCAGCAGGAAGAGGCGGGCAGCAGGAAGAGGCGAGCAGCAGGCAGCAGGAAGAGGCGAGCAGCAGGCAGCAGGAAGAGGCAGGCAGCAGGCAGCAGGAAGAGGCGAGCAGCAGGCAGCAGGAAGAGGCGAGCAGCAGGAAGAGGCAGGCAGCAGGAAGAGGCAGGCAGCAGGCAGCAGGAAGAGGCGAGCAGCAGGCAGCAGGAAGAGGCAGGCAGCAGGCAGCAGGAAGAGGCAGGCAGCAGGCAGCAGGAAGAGGCGAGCAGCAGGCAGCAGGAAGAGGCGAGCAGCAGGCAGCAGGAAGAGGCGAGCAGCAGGAAGAGGCAGGCAGCAGGCAGCAGGAAGAGGTGGGCCTCACTATGCAAGCTTCGATAGAGCTGGCTCCGGGCCCAAAAAAATTCTGGCAGCGTGCCAACACACGCCAGCCAATCGGGAGAGGGGGAAAAAATTTTTTTTCCCCTTTGGAGAAAGCGGGCGAGCTGGGCCGCAAATATGTTCATTGTGGGCCGAATGTGTCCCGCGGGCCGCGAGTTTTACATGCTTGTACTAGACCATCTGTCTGTGGATGATAAAGTGAGGTTCCTTCAGTGTTTGATTTTGAGGAGTTTACATAACGCTTTTGTTCCTTGGGACATAAATGGGGTCCCCTGGATGGTTAAGATCTCTTTAGGAATTCCCACCGGGCTAAACAGGAAAATGAACTCTTTTGCTATGTTTTTGACAGGTGTTACGTAGGGGAATTGCCTAGGTTAGCATGTGGCATAGTCAA
Source organism: Ascaphus truei (assembly GCF_040206685.1). NCBI lineage: Eukaryota > Metazoa > Chordata > Amphibia > Anura > Ascaphidae > Ascaphus > Ascaphus truei. The sequence goes on along the minus strand of NC_134485.1, from coordinate 26,320,291 downwards.
ATATTACCAATCTATGATGGTGTTCACTAGCAGATTTTATTAGTGGTCCAACTAGATCCATAGCGATCTGATCGAACTGTACTTCTATTATGGGAAGGGGTACCAATGGGCCATGTTATGCTTTGAACGGGGCAGAGATCTGACATTCAGGGCATGAGGAACAATAATTTGTCATTTCCGCCAGAACCCCAGGCCATAAAACCTTCGAAGAACCTTTTCTCTTGTCTTTTTCACCCCTAGGTGTTCCCTCAATGGATGACTACGTGCAAGGTGTAATTCAGTATTTCTAAATTTTCGTGGGACTAACACAAGGGTGCGCAAACTCTTCTCCCTGTGCCCCCTGCCTGCTCTCACCCCCTGCTCGGCTCCAGCATCAAATGATTGGCAAGGGTCATGTGACATCATGTTGCCATGGCAACGCGACATCATTTGTCGGCGGGTTGCCATGGAAACACGTTGCTGGAAAGTTAAGGTAAGTAAAGTTACAGAGGCCTCACGCGATCCCCGGCATTTAATTTAAATGCTTTGGGGAAGAGCGCAGGGCCTCTGTAACCGCTGCGTCCCCCCCCCCACCCCCCATAGAATGCCATGGAAACACGTTGCTGGAAAGTTAAGGTAAGTAAAGTTACAGAGGCCTCACGCGATCCCCGGCATTTAATTTAAATGCTTTGGGGAAGAGCGCAGGGCCTCTGTAACCGCTGCGTCCCCCCCCCCACCCCCCATAGAAAATCTCACACCCCCCAGTTTGTGCACCCCAGCAATACAACAGCAGGAGAATAGTCTCTTTACTGTTTACAATCTCAGTGCTGTGTTTGTGTGGGGAGATAAGCAGTAGCAGTAGATGTAAGTGCATTAGGGATCACAACGTGCAAAGGAGAGAATGAGTAAGTGCGTTTGAGAATACTTTCGGTGACAGTCACAGAGCTGTAATAATGTTTCACTCTTGCTCCTTCTCTGTGACATCTAAGGCCTCATCCAGTTTGACGCTGAGCACGTGCTCACGCTCAGCACGATCAAGCACATTGCTACAATGTGTTTGTCCAGCGTGAGCGTGCGTGTGCCCATGAGCGCAGGGCGCTCATTTGCTTGCAGAGTCTAACAAATGAGGGCGAACCAGCACTGTGACGTCATGGCCGTGCCCCCCTCCGTGCGCAACTAGCAGGACACAAATCACCCGAGCAAAATGAGCGCCTTACGCCAAGTAGCTCGAGCGCCAGCGGGCTCGCGTTCACCCTGGCCGCAGCCTAAACCCTGCTGTCCAACATGGAACCTGGCGCAGTTTCTCAAAAATGGTTTCTGGAAGATGCAGTGTATAACAACCTTTGTAAGTTTATAAATAAAATTCAGTCCCTTTGCAGAAGGTTTTGTGAAGACACAGGATATACAATAACTAAATTCTCAGCATTTTTTTTAAATGTATTATCCTCTTAGAAACCATAAGATCTATTTATGTAATAGCTGGTAATATCATTACCTTGTAACAACTTTACTTAATATACTGGAGAGAAATGCCTCGTATAGAACTGATCTCTTCTTCAGCACCGCAAAGATGTTTTCACAGTGTATTGAATAAAAGCCATTGAATGTACTCGCAAAACCATTAAATATACAACTTATGTAGTTAACAAGCCCAGAAAGGAAGGTGCAATAGATGCATAATAAATCATCAATGTAAAAAGTGCTTTTATAGCATATCACTGAATGCATTTGAGAGACTCATAACATAGTTTCATAATTGTATCTGTCTGCAAGATTTAAAGTATGCAAACAAGGAAGAAGCCTAACAGACAAGGCAAGAAATCCTCCACTGGTTACCAGGGCAATCAGCGCCAAAGGGAAATTAACAATACATATTTATTAGACACAAAGAATATAAAAACAATTAAAAACAGAGAAAAGACCATCAATAGGTGAAGCACACAGGATAATGTGCATCTTGGGGGCTTTACCGGCTGGCGGTCTTTTCTCTGTTTTTAATTGTTTTTATATTCTGTGGGAGTTTTCTTGCCTGTTAGGCTTCTTTTTGGTTTGCATCATTGCCCCTGCTCCCATAGGTGCACCTCAGGCTTATATACTCCGATTGGGGCCATTTGACAATGTTCAAGGCAGTGAAGCCCCTTTGTGTTCTGCTAGAAGATTAAAATATACAAGCTTGTTTATCTAGTATTTTTAAGCCAAGAAAGAAGGCTGCAATAAAAGCAGAATAAATAATAATAATAAAAAGTAACATCCTTTAAAACGTGCTTCTTTACATACTGTATAACATATCACAAATTGCATTTGAGCGTGGCCTCTAAGTAATCATTTTTTTAACTATTAATTCTTTGTCTGCCAGTAATAACATTACTTTGACCCTTTTACTGCCAAAGTGGTTTACAATACGTGACAGACTCGTCTGCCAAGAAAGGGCATACTATTGTTCTGTATTTGTATTGATCACCCAATATGTTGACATTCCCATGTGGTGGACTGTGCTTTCTGATCGCACTTGATAACATTTGTGATTTTTTTTCCTTCTATTTTCTTAATGAGACTCATTAGAGTGTCTCCGTGTGCAAGTAACACTCCTTCCCTCTCTACGTGTGTGTGTATTAATATAAGTAAGGGAACAACTTACTGTAATATTTCTTTTCCCGGCTTTGAAGTCCAGTGTGTTTAGAGCATCGGGCACAGTTTTAAGAAGTTCATTTAATGAGGCAATACACCTTTCCCAACCTAGCGTCTGCAGTGAACGAAATGTTCTAAGGTATGACGGTGCAGGCTGGAAATGCTGTACCTGCTTTAAAAAGTGGTTGTATACTAAAAGGGAAGATATCAAGCCTGCCAAGGGTGTAGCCAGGGTGTTCAAGGATTTTGTTGAAGTACAGGACTATCTTCTGAGTCAAGTAATTTTCAAACGCAGCCTTGATTCACTTACTGCAAGTCAGTGGTTTATAGTAAAGATATGTCACTTTTTCAAAGTTAACGTCACCTCCAATTCGCTCAAACGTTTAAAAAAAAAAAAGATAAACAAAGTGGATTAGATTGGATCAAAACCTTTTAAACGTTCAGTTGGAGCAAAATGGAAAAAAATATTTCGCCAGACTACAAGTACAAGGAGAGAGATACCTGGAAAATATGCCAATTGCAATTATTTGAATATACTTTGCATATCCAAATTAGCATATGTCCCATGTATCTCAGGTTTGTTCCTTTTTGTGCACAGGTATAGTATCTCCCACGTATTGTATACATGTTTGTTTGGAGAGGTATACAAGTCTCTGTCTTCCTCCCTCCCTTTCTACCCAACTTCAGAAATCGAGCAAAATTTTCATTTTGGTTAAGGTTCAAAGTTCACAAAAATTGGATTTTTAAAAATTCGATGTAGTGTAAACTCTTAACACTTATAAGGCATAACCAACCCAGAGGAGTAGTACATGATCAATGTGGAGATGCAATACAACTTATAGAGCTGTTCAACCTTAGTCAAAGACAATACGTGTACATAGGTTATTAACAATACCAGTATTGTGAAACTGTCCAAGGGTCCTGCAGCCTAGACGACTTTGGGACTGTCCATAAGTCCCTCTTGATACTTGGTACACTCGCATACTCCAAGGTAAAAAAAAAACAGGGTCTGTAGACTTGGCGTCCAAAAGCTTCACTCCTGCAGGCACCGGCTCTCCGATTCTCCAGTTCAAGCGCGAGACTGCACTTCCGGATAGATGACGTGACGGGAAGAGTCACTTTTTGGCTTCGGTCCCCAGGAGGGATCGGAACACGCGTGGCTCCCGCTGCTCCTTGATTCACCCTGTCGCACTGCCTTACTATCTAGATGTTAGGAAAAAAAATTTTTTTTAAAGCTGCATTTTTCACAGTATTTTACCTTTTTTTCCCACTTTATTTTGCTGTAGCACATCCTGTCCTAATGTAGACCTTATATTAGCACTTTTTGTCTCCTTGTAGACTTTTACGTATTACACAGTCACTAGAAGTTTTTTTTTGTTCTCTATGCACCAAGATGTGTTCACACTCTGTGAAGGATTTCCCATTAGGTCAAAAAGGCCAGGCCTAGGGCGGCATACAGAGGCCCCGCTTGCTTCCCCACTGATTGACGGAGGAGAGTATGAGGCCTCTGTAAAGGTCTATTACCTTCTCCTTCCCACCACCCTCCTCCTTCTGCAGCATCGCAGCACCAAACAATGCTGCCACAGTACATGGAGCACCTCACCGCTCTCCCAGAACCAGTCTACTCCCAACTGCTGTTACTTCGGGATTTCCTATAGGGGACACGCTGGATTTCCAATTGGCATGTGTGATTACTGGTCTGGCTGAGTCTCCGCTTTACTGGATACACAACTTGCAAAGTTCAATCATACGCATTTTATGACAGTGTCACTTCATCAGGGAGATATGATATGATCACCAGGATATGAGTCTTTTATAAATCCAACAATTGGCCTAATTGTTCAATTAACCTGAGCATATGTTACTAATAATTGAACAGCTGTTACATACAGTACAAATACATCTTACATAAGAGATCTTATATCACAACTTTACCCCGCAAGACATGGGCAGCTTATCTTCTATTCATATACATCTAAATTATATGTATATGTTGTGATGCCGTCACTGCCCTCTAAGGATTAGAATGGGGCAGTTGTGGGACTTTACAGCTCTCATAGAGTTAATCATTCTGGAAAGGTCTGTTCAGCTGTGAGTTAATGAGCTAATTAGCCTTGCCTGTATAGTCAGTTAGTGATACAGAGATCCCCCGCCCCCCCCCCCATGCTGCCAGACACACACTGTTGAGAGTTATACAGAGAGGGTGAGAGATGCTGCTGCTAGACTGATCTGAAGATACACACAGACAGCCCTGTGAGAGACTGAAAGGAGACCTGCTGCAGGTACACTGGGTAAAGTTGGGAAAGAGTTTACTTCTCCCACGATTAGTTAGGGACTAAGCAGTATTAGTCAGTACTCCTGGAAGGAGTTAGGTCTTTTGTTTCTGTTTTGTGTTATTAGTTAACCCTGTACCTGCTTTGTACCCTTTAAATAAACCCCTGCTTAGAAAGTACAGTGTTCCCTGCCTTTGATCTGGACAAAAGATCCGACGCTGGGACTGAGACATCACAATTGGTGGAGTTTAATGCGGGCAGTCCACAAGGCAGTGAAAGGGGGAAATGGAGGAATTTCTGACCTCGCTTCAGTACAAACAAACAGAAAATTCTGCAATTCTAATGCGGGGTTTGCAGCAATTGGCAAAGACCCAAGAGGAGATGTCAAAATCCTATAATGAGAGTTTACTACAGATGACAAAGTCACAAACTGAAAGTATGGCGGCGTTAGTACAGCAGATGGCGCTGTCCCTACATCAGACGCTAAAAGAAGAGTGTAACAGGGGAGTTATCCCTGTTCAGGTAACGTGCCTCTAATCCAGCAGTGTGGTGGTTAACTGCTGGTAGTCAATTAACAAACACCACCTGCCTGATTAGATTGCTTTGAAAAGCCTGTCTTTTGAGACAGGAAGGGAGATTGTGCCTGAAGTCTCACAACTTGTGAGACTGAATATGGGGACATTTTGTTTTGAGCCTGCAAGAAGAAACAGCAGTGCTGCTTTCAAGACACAGGGGAAACTTCTAAACCTGAATGCTGACAACCCGTGAGGAAAAGGGAGCAACCAGGGACAGAGAAGATTTTCCCTCCAAACCACAACAAACATATAAGACTTTCATTTATAAGACTTTTTATATCTGTTCATTTCATGCTATATGTTTGGGGCTGGGAGACATGCTTATCTAAAGGGAGTTGTGGACTGCATAGTATTTCACTAGAAATACTCCCAAGTGAAAGTGAGCTTTGTTTACCCCTTGTTTGGATGGTTTCCTGATGTTAAGGAAACAGGCGCAATAAAAGTCTTATTTAATTTCACCATAACCAGTCTCCCTTGCATACCTCTGTGAGTGTCCGCCTACATATGGTGTCAGAAGTGGGATGAGAGGGGGTTCTTGAAGTTAGAAGGAACCCGGAGTTTGGCTGTGAATTTTTTTTTATGCTTTTTGCCTACAAACAGTCTGAGCAACATAAACAAAAAAATCTCATGCAGCAGAGACCAGAGTTAAAGTGATACACACCCAGGCAGGAAACTTACACTGCACTGAAACTTACAAAACCACAGATGGACTCTTTTCCCCAATCCCAAGAGGAGAGAGAGAGAGAGACTGCTGAAGCAGGTAAACCTTATTTGCCTATCACAATAAAGTGTAATATGGTCATTGAAATAGGGGGTTTGCCTTCCAGCCATAGTAAGGGTTCAAGAAGTGAGTTAGCCCTTAAAAGGGATAGGCGTTTGTTGTTTTCAAATGTTTAGCTGAAGCAGTGAATACAGATGGTGACCCATAAGCGGTACTGATTCTGCAAGTAAAGGCTGCCACACCGCATAGGACTACCAGTTGTGAATGGAGAATATGCAGACAAGTGTGAAAATTTATGCAAGACTGTGCTGAAGCAGGGGAATTTTCAGTAAACAAGTGCTGAGGCTAAAATTGCCTACTAGAAAAAAGGAATTGCTAAGCTGTGTAAAAGGTATCCCAAAGTGTGAAGAGTAAATGTCATAATACCCAAAGTTGAGACTGAACTCAAGCAGAAAACCACATTATTTGGCTGAAGCAGAGAGATTGCACCTAGCAAGTAAATGGTGTAAAGCAAACAGAAGTTTTTACCTAGCAACTGCACTACCAGCATACCTAATGAGAGATTATACCTAGCAAGTAAATGGTGTAAAGCAAATAGAAGTTTTTACCTAGCAACTGCACATCCAGTATACCTAAAGAGAGAGAATGCATGCACAGCACTGCTGATATTGTAAAACTTACCCAAGAAAAAGAAAAAAGTCTACAGAGATGCCTGTGAGAGCCACGACCTCTACAAGCAAAATATGCCCACCTGTAAGACTACCACAATTGGTTCTAGCAAATACAGTGGCAACAGCTGCAATAGCGCCTCCTGAGGTCAGAAAGAAAACTGCACCTGAGAGCCCCAAAATGGAGGACAAGTTGCAGCATTCCTGTAATGAACCCTACCCCACGGAAGAGTGGCCCTCCCAGTCCAATAAGGAGGAAGACATCTCTTACGGGGAACCCGAACCGAGTCACACCCACAAAACACCCCAAGAATGGTGGGGGTGCCTGAACTCGACACGAACAGAAAAGACCGCTATCTATGATGACGAATATGGTCGTCAAGAGAAAGAGCGGGAGCAGCAGATCACCCAATATTTCTGTTTGCTAAAGCAACTGCAAGAAAAGCCTGGCGTATACACTACCGACACACTTTATTGAAGTGTGGTCGGTACCGCAAGCCGGGAAATCTCCCGGCTTGCTAGTGGCCGCCCCTCGGCGTGCCGCGCGTCATAGACGCGCGGTCACGCGTCATCGGGAGCGTGCGCCCCCTGCACGCGTGTCCAGGGGCTCCCCGAGGGAGCCCTGGTGTCCCGTGATCGCGGGACAGCGGCAGGGGGTTCCGGGGGACCCGGCGGACCCGGCAGCGGTAGGGAGAGCGCCCCGATCGGAGGGCGCTCTTCCGCTGCTTCGGCGTGCGCCCGTCACACTCGGGCGCGCGCCAGGCTACTGCTGCGGCACAGAATGGGCAAATGCTCGAATAAACTGTGCCGCAGCAGTATAATGAAGCTGCTGAAGTATCAAATAAAGAAGGAGACCCCAGTATTCCTGATGGGACGGAGTCATCCAAAACCAAAAGGCGGAAAAAGAAAAAGAAAAGCGGTTCTTCACTTACCGTGGAAGGAACAGACACGTCCGCAGATCCTGTGGAGGAAAAGGGGGACCGAGTTGCTCTGCAGCCTAGAGAAAATGGAGAATTCGTCCCGTGGTTAACCGAATATCCAGAGGGCCCAAGGCAGAAGTCGTGTACCCCAAAGAAGTGTCTGTCTGGTGCCAACAGTGAGGAACCCTCAACCAACCATCCCAGGGAAGTGGAGCCGGAACCAGTGAGTGACGATCCCTTGACCAGCCCTGAAGATGCCCTGAAAAATTCCAGGCATAACTGTGATATGCTCCGTGAACAATTGAAACAAAAGAAAGATGGTTACACAGAGCTACAGAAAAATAACGTGAGGCTACAGAAAGATGTGCTCAGAATTGGACGATCTCAAGACTGAGCTAGATACTGCAAATGCTACTATTTGCGCCATGGATGAAAAGCAGAGCCAATCTGATAAAATGATGGCTAAGCTAAAGCGGAAATATGAGGAGGCACTAAAGCAGATGACAGTCTTTCAGCAAGAGGTTCACACTCTTCGCGTAGAGCTGAATGCCTCACAACAGAAGGCGGAGATTATGGCACGGCTAGGGGTCACCCTCGCGGTTTGGGCCCAACGGTTCCATTCCTGGCGTTATGATATAGAGAAGACACCCCGCTCTCAACTCTCTAACCATATACACTCTGCAAGGAAGTGGCTCTAGTCTGAGGTATGTTCCATCGCTGCAATTGTCAAAAGAATCGTTATAGACCAGTTCCTGAGGGATCTCCCCCCCACCATCCAGAAGTGGGTGAGCCAGAGTGACCCCAAAAACGCCGAACAGTTGGTCACTTTAGTCGAATGTCACTTGACTGCCGAAGAGATGTCCAAGAGTTCAAGTCCAGATGAGTGCTCCGGTTCTCGCTTCCTGCGCTCCAGGAGGTCCGATAAGACTGTTCAACCAAATAGGACTCCCCAAGGACTCATTGACTTGCGTAAAGGAGTAAGAAGCCCCACAGCACCTAGGAGGGACTCTGGTCTCATTTTTCCCAGTAGACTGGAGACAAAACACCGACCCAGTTTTGGAAGGTATATAGAGTGCTACAGATGCCATGAACTTGGACATGTGGCCGCAGTTTGCCCTCGGAATGCAGAACCAATGGAATGTAACTTTTCTGTGGGGCATGATTCGCGCTGGGTTTCTATGGTTCAGCACAGTTCTTGCAGTTCAGAAGAGGACAATGAGGAATCCTATGTGGCCCCGCGGAAAGGACAACTTCTGTGTGCAACAGACGCTGCAGGGAAAGTTTACCCCGTGGCATCAGAAAAGACCAGAGGTGGACTACAACACAGAGCGCTTGGCGCAATCGTCACAGGAGTGACTACTAGCCTTGGTATGACAAAGGCTACCGATACCGCCATAAGCAGAAATCCAAGTGAGTCAGACCAAAAGAGTGTTGACTGGAAACGGTTCTATGAGGCGTCCCAATAAGACATCGGCAAGCTAGAAGTTTCTCAGCGAGAGATCTGCAAGTTAATAACAGAGCTGGGTAAAGTAAAGCAGCAAATGCTACAGGAGCGACTGAATACCCAGTGGGTCCCCGCCGAGCAGCATGATGAGCTGAAGGCCACCCTGAGCCTTACCCGAGCATCACTGGAAGCAGAATACGAAAAAACTAAAAATGTCCAAACTTTGGAATCTGAAAAATTGAAGTTGGATAAAAGGGTTCTAGAGCTAAAGCGGATAACTGAACACACGTCCCAGCAACTCACAGCTATAAAGGAGGACAACCTCAAGCTGGAGAGAGAGCTGGAGAAGCAGAGAGCCTGCTCCATCACCAAAAATCAGTACACCCAGGAGAAAGAGGCATGGAAAACAGAAGCAGCAGCAATCCTAGCGACAAAAACTACAGAGATTCAAAATCTGAAGGATGCACTGACACAAACCCAGAGCAAGCACCGGGAAGAGATGAAGGCCCTGAGAGGAATTGAATTGGCAGCTGCCTTGAGCCAGAAAAGAAGTATAGAAGGACAGCTTCAAGACCTGAGGAAGGACCTGGAGTTTGAGCGTGCTGGCCGCAAGAAGGCAGAGAAACAACAGTGTGACATAGGCGAAGAGCTCGAAGCTCTAAAGACTGAGTGGGACACTACAGTATGCTGGACTCTATTACTGCTCAGCAGGAGGTCTAATGAAGAAAACCTTTAAGAAGAGGTGGATGTCAGACATGTCTGACAAAGAGGTTGTGCACGGGATTATGCACGGGCCGCTCATAGGACAGTGTTTCACTGGGGGGAGGGATATGTGATGCCGTCACTGCCCTCTAAGGGCTAGAATGGGACAGTTGTGGGACTTTACAGCTCTCATAGAGTTAATCATTCTGGAAAGGTCTGTTCAGCTGTGAGTTAATGAGCTAATTAGCCTAGCCTGTAAAGTCAGGAAGTGATACAGATTCCCCTGCTCCCCCATGCTGCCAGACACACACTGTTGAGAGTTATACAGAGGGTGAGAGACGCTGCTGCTAGACTGGTCTGAAGACACACACAGACAGCCCTGTGAGAGACTGAAAGGAGACCTGCTGCAGGCACACTGGGTAAAGTGGGGAAAGAGTTTAGTTCTCCCACGATTAGTTAGGGACTAAGCAGTATTAGTCAGTACTCCTGGAAGGAGTTAGGTCTTTTGTTTCTGTTTTGTGTTATGAGTTAACCCTGTACCTGCTTTGTACCCTTTAAATAAACCACTGCTTAGAAAGTAGTGTTTCCTGCCTTTGATCTGGACAAAAGATCCGACGCTGGGACTGAGACGTCACAATGTATATAGATTACATAGTATAGACAGATTATGAACATCATCTCAAGAGATTATTTAAACAAAATGTATTTTTAACAATAAAAAAGGGGGGGGGAAATAAAATGGCCGAAGTGGAAAATGTATAATTATATACATGCTGTATACAAAAAAATACTCATGGAGTCTGAGCATGTTCTCTATGTACATCTACATTGATGTACCCTCCATCTCCCCCCAAAATAAGATCTTGCGCCCCCCACCCCCCCCCCCCAGTTTGCGCACCCTTGGTCTAAACTTTGCCACTCCAACTTTATAACCAGAAACACTTACCAATGTATAAGATACAATTAGACAAAGCACTGGATCTAGTAATAATCTACATATAGGTTAAATGAATAAGTGGCAAGGTTTCGTGTACAGAAGAACACGTGAGGTAAGAAAGAGTTTTAAGTGCCACATAGACAAATAGACATTCATTAGTCTACAAACTTGTAATTAATGGTCCATCATAAGAAACATGTTTCCTACACGTTGAACCAATCTATGTAATCACTATAATAAGCAGATGGAACTTATGTATAAGTAGGAAAGAATCATTACAGAAAATGTATGTATAATTTAATACTCATGCTTGCACTATGAAATACATGTATAAACCCAATACCCTCACTGTCTTGACCATTAACTCAGGGGTTCTCAACTCCAGTCCTCAAGATTCCCCAACAGATCAGGTTTTCACTCCACTCTTACTCTCCAGGAACCTCCCCTCTTGAACCATCTCCTTCCTATATATATCCCTGCTGACGTCCTTGTCTTCAGGCAACGCAGGGCAGGGCTTAGCGTCTGCTGACTCAGCCACAATCGTGTGTAATAGGCAAAGTATCACTACCTATATGGGTCAGCACCATTAACCCCAAAAGGGCCATGGAAATCCCATAGGGGGTTACAGATAGTACATATTTTCATCTCTTATTACAGAAAAATGTAATTTCATATTATTCAACATAATAATAATAATAATCAGTGCACAGTTGTATACATCACAACCCTAAAAAAAAATTTAAAAATCGGTATCGTGAAAATGTTTAAGATCCCATTCCATAATAAGTCCGCTAGTCTAGGTGACAATGTTCTAAGAGTAAAAGTCCAACATGCCTCTCTGTGATGGAGAAGTTTAAATCTATCTCCACTGCATATTCCATAAGGGACATATTCCATTCCACAGAACTTTACTGAACCTATATTGACTAGGTAAAATTGTATTGCCCAGAATAGGTGCTTTGCCGAAAATACATTTGGGCTCACTACTCACATATCCTCTCAAGACCGGGTCAAGAGAAGAAAATCTTCACAGTGGAAGTAATGTACCTAATTTGTTTACTATATTGTGTAACAAATATTAGAGTATCAGAGGATTTTCTATGTTTATAACCTCTACCAACATTCGTCCTCTTAGCAGATAAGGATATTTTGATTAATAATTTATCTATATTGGAAACCGCAATTAAAGTTTGTAAAAGGTCATTACGAATGTAACGTCTAACTAAAAAGTGTTGCAAAATGTAATCTGCCTTCTTCTTGAAATCAGACCTGCTAGAAAAATTCCGTTGTGTGCTAATAAATTCATATGGTGATATCCCTCTTATTAAAGATCTTGACTGACAACTGTCCACTCTTGATAATGAATTACAAGAGTTCTGTTTTGTATATACATCAAGTGCGTTTCGCCCTGGGGCCGCGGCTGACCAAAGGCTGCCAAATGGGGTTTTGCGACTGCCATAGTACTTTCCGTAATGATAGGTGGTGCTAGTGTGTCTTTAACCTAAATGTAATGCAGTATTATGAGGCTATAGCTACAGTAATAAACGTTTTGTACTGTTCTGTGTAGTGTAACCTGTAAGGATTCCGGTCCAGGGGTTTTGCTGGAATGGGCTCTTACGTAGCCGTTTTGCCAATATTGGTTCCTGGCAAAACTCTTCCTGGAAATGGTAATGGGCTATACATACAGATGCAGCGGCCTTTATTCGAACATTTCACGGAGCCATTTTTATGTGCTCTGCTGTATTCCACGCAGCATTCACGTGGCCAATCGCCCCAGGCACACGTGTTTATCGCGGTTGCTTTGTTTGAATTTCATGGATTCTGTTTCGTATCTGTGGCAGAAATGAATGAATTGTAATGTGTACAGTACTGTGCTACTGTGTCAATTTCAGGTTTTAAAAACCAGAACACTAAAATGTCATTTTCTGCACTCGCGTCTTAAGGCGGTACGGTTGGAACAAATCACGTGCCATGACATGGGTATTCCGAGGTATACACCGCGTGCAGTGCTCGAATAACGGCCGCTTCATCTGTAGCAGTCGGTAACTCCCAGTTCCTGCCCGGGCATGATATTTTATTCTGTGTGTTCCCGGCCACTGTCTATTCTTGTGCTCTGTTCCTGTGACCTGTTCCTGAATACTAGTGTTGTTCCAGGTTCCTGTTTATCTGCATTCCTGTCCTGTTGCCCTGGATTCCCTGTTTCCAACCCCAGAACCGGACCCGTGCATTCTTGCATCCCGACTATGATTTTCCGAACAGGACTCAGTCCCCTGGCTCTGGTCGGTGATCATATACCCCCTTCTTCAGCTCTGCTGGTCCACTTCCTAGCAGAGACGAGCATCATTATAGTAACCCACCCCCTATTCCCATACACTCTTTAAATGCTAGGAAACTTCAGATAACAGCCACCATCAGTCTTAATAAATTATTAAATATGTATTAAACTAAATTAGAGAAATAAAGATTTGGGAAAATAATACAATCTTCCACCAACATCTTCTCGTTGTCTCTTGTAGAGTTTCACCTGTAAAATAACCAAGAACAAATACAAGCATTAACAGTGCTGCAGTGTTGATACAGTGCAGCGCATGCATGCTCTATGGAAACTGTATGAAACACAATGCATTCCATTGCATTTGTGCACATGCTTGGTACAGGTATATGTTAATTGAATAAAAAGGGTTGAAAAACACTTTTGCACCCCCTGCACCACGCTGGTTGGGGGAGATTTGTGCGTTTATAGACTTTGCATTAACAATCCAGTTGATGGGGATCTTTTTGTGTATTATCTTGTGCCTCACACATAGTTATTACTTTTCCCCCCACTTGCATGAGATATGTGAGCCACACTTACTGTATTAAATGCTTAGCTGAATACAGTGACTAACTTTATGCCATACGGATATTGGACTCATCTTACCACGCAGTGCCCCAATGAGGATGCGTTCTTTTTTTTGCCAAACAGCATGGTCATTATGTAACCTGAGCTATACTTACCCTTTCTGTGGCTGTTCAGGCAAAGCAAACCAGGCAGATTGATTATCTCGTTTGGCGTATCGTTTCTGCTTTAGAAGCACCCTCGCACTTGTGTGACTAAACCTCTAAGTTGTATCAATTGAATCACCTGTAAATAGTTTAAAACTCAAATACATCACAATGTTTGATTCAGACCATTTGCTTTCTGTTTTTCTTTTGCGTGCTGGGACCACACACAATCCCACTATATATAAAATATATGTGTAGCAGTGTTTCCTCCACCCTCTGGGAGATTTCCCCGGCTACCAGGTGTACAGTGGTGCTAAGTACCTGTTGCCTCCCTGTAGATCTGAGGTTCCGCTGATGTTGTTGGGGAAACAGGACAGGCTTTAGGGGTGATAGCTGGTTCTCTCTGACTTGGGTGCCAGCACCTCCATCTCCTGCAGACTCCAGTAGTTCTGGAAGCAGGCCCTGCGGCATAACTCTCTCCTCCTCCCCCAGACAGACTGCACGCCCAGGCAGAAGTATATTTGATAACAGTAACAGTCTTTATTCTTCTCACAGTATACAACACAGCATACACTGCATTCGGACTCCAACCTCCGGATGGTCCCTGGACTCACACCCCCTCAGCCATGGGCACCAAGGGCATTCCTAGCTCTCTCTAACTCCCTAGTGGAGTCAGAGGTATCAGTCCCACTCCCCTAGGGGAGGGGATGGAAGGTGGCCACAGCCCTGTGCACACTCTTCCTTTTATAGTCTCTCTCAGGGGAGAGACAGAACTGAAACAATTTGGGTATGCAGTCCCTTAAGTACCAAGGAGGAGGGTCCAATATCTGAGTCCCTTATTGGGCGGAACACAGGCCTTAGCCCGCCTCCTCCCCTGTCACTCAAGGGAGCTGCTTGCTGTGGGGAAAACCCTGGATTGGGCCTAACACTGCCTGCATTGATACCAGGATTTACATATCAGGCAGGGTAGGTCAGGAGCCAAGCCAGTCATGGCTACACAGGTCAAGGTAGAGAATGTAGAAAAATAGTTACAGTCGTGCTCAGGAGATTACTTGAGTTATTTCCACATGGACTACAAAATACACATGTAGCCCTGTGTAATTTTGGGGATACATGCCTTTCTTCCTGTGCAATAATCCCTGTTAAAAGGGCAGGTTTGCCAGGAGTAATCATGGGGTTTGCCCTCAGCTCCTGTGATGTATATTATTCAGTGAAGGAAGTGACTCAGGGGTGGTGCCTACTGAAGCTATATAATGTGCAGCACTTCCTCACCATCTGAGTTTATCCAGCAACCTGTCAGGGCTCTGGCAGTGTTTTTGACCCTCCCTCAAGGGAGTGGGCTGGAAGACTATACCTCTTACTTCATTAGGGAGTAGGGGAAGAGTTAGACCTGCTTTCGGGGCCCTTGCCTGGGAGTGTAAGGTCAGGGACTTCCTTTGGGTTGTAACCTGAGAATGAGAGGCTAGACGACCAAGCCACTATGATGGGCGGCTGTCCATGTCTGCTGTTAATAAAGGATGCCAAAGAAAGATATTGCTTCTGTCCTGTGTGTGGAGTTACTAAGGAAGAAGGTGCACATGAGAGGTTCTCTTTCAGAGACTACTCCCTGCTACGCTGGGGATCTGGAAGAGATGGAGGCGCTGTACCATGAGTGAGTATAACTCAACATTATCTCACAAGCCAGTCCTGATGCTATTCCCCTTAATATCATCAAGCGGGAGACTCAGGAGTCCTGTAAGCCAGCAGGTGCACCACACTATAGCTATGTATAACCAGAGTAGTATTTGGGGGGGGGGGAAGGGGAACCCGTTACACACACATAAACTAGTTGGGATATAAAAATGAAGTCCTAACACCTACCCGGGACCTATTAGGAAAGTAGTAATCATCCCTTCCGTAAGGAGCCCAGGGTCGTGGGTGGTTACAGCCTGTTGCTGGCTTTGATATATGCAGCTGTTCTTAGTTTTCAGTAATGTGGAGTGGCTGTTCTGATGTATCCCAAAGAGTGAGCAGGGGGCCTCAACTCCAGTCCTCAAGGGCCACCAACAGGCCAGGTATTAAGGCCAGAATGACTAAGCCACTGGTTGAGCCACATGTGCTGAAGCAGGGATATCCTTAAAAACTGACCTGTCGGCGACCCTTGAGGACTAGAGTTGGTGACCCCTGTTGTAGAGCATAGATGAAGCAGCAGCAATCCGGAAACAGGGAGCAGCGTGGGAACCCGAATGTTATATAAAATTCGGGTTCCCATGCTACTCCTGGTTTCCGCTTTTGCAGCTGCTCTGCATTTTTCTTCTGTCCAAGGTTGTGAATGTGTTGAAAATTATATTAAAATGTAAATACCAAATGATAAACACTGTCATTTAAAAATTCAATACATTTTGACAAGGTTTCCCCAGTTCAGTCCCAAATAAATAACAAACGTCTATAAAATCGATTATCCCTAAAGGGATTAGAATCTCCAAGAATATACACAGTCTCCCACCACCCCATAAATAAATTTGCATATGACCGGGCAAAGCAAGAACCCATTGAGGTGTCCCGGTGCTGTAGATAAAAAATATCATTAAATACAAACTAGTTGTGTGTGTGAGAAGAAACTGAAGCAGTCTTTGTGCAGGAGCCAATGACCCCACTTGTGTTCAATCACTGAGTATAAAGAAGAAACATCTAGTCGTGTTACCCATAATTACATAGAACACCAGGAAAAGTCACAAATTATATATAGCCATGTGTAAAATTGGTGTACAGATCTCTCTCATGCTGACAGTAATCCTGTTAAGAAGGCAGGGTTGCCAGTAACTATCATGGAAGTTTGCCCTCAAACCCTGGTGAAGTGTCATATGTAGCAAAGGAAGTGACAGCATGTTTTGTGTCCCCTGTTAGTGACACAGAGGTGGGTCTTTCTGGAGTTTATGTATTACACAGCACTGCCTGAAGTTAGTATGTCTTATGTTCCTGAGTGAAGTGTCTGCAGCAATTCAAGTCTGTCTGTCAGAGAGTCAAGTGCAAGCTGATACACACTGTGTCCAGGGACCTGGCACAGCTGGTGATCTCCCTTAGGGGAGAGATGGAAGAGCAACTCAATTAAGAGAGGAGGAACCTTCTGCACAAATTACCTCAACGAAATGAGTGGCTAAGTGTGGGCCGCTATGACGGGCAGTCTGCCAAGTAACATGCAATTAAAGATGCCCTGGTTCAAGAGATCCTTCCTGAGTGAGTCTGGAGATATTCCCCAGGAAGATGCACCAAGGAGTTCCCTATCAGATCCTCATCCCTGCTGCCGTAGGGATCCTGATGGGGTGGAGGTGCTGTACCAAATGTGAGTAGGACTCAGGACACTACCTCAGACGCCTGTCATGGTGATATTCCCCATTACCAACCAGCGGGAGGCTCAGGAGTCCTGTTGCCAGCAGGTGCACCACAACACACATACATGTAATTGGGAGCAGGTTTCACCCACCGAGGCCAATATGAGATTGGGTGGGCGTCTGACCGTTACATATAGAAAATAAATGTCCAGTATCTAACAGATGATAAAGTGAAAACATGAGGCTTTTCATCACTTATTACAACGAAATGTGATTTCATATTATTCAGCATACTCAGAATCAGTGCACCGGTTAAGTTCTGTGGAATTTAATGTGTATGTCCCTTATGGAGAACGCAGAGAGGCATGTTGCATTTTTACTCTTAGAACGTTGTCCCCTAGAGTAGGGGGGCGCAAACTGGGGGGAGTCCTCCCCCTCCCCCCCTTGTGCTGTTGCACGAAACGCGTAGGTGCGTTCATGTAGTCCGTTTTTATTGTATCTCTAGCTTGCAATAAATTGATCACCTATTTAGTTGCCTGGCTATTTTAGCCTGGCTATTTTTTCCCGTCTCTGGATACCAGAAGCAGGATTTCCCTGGCTGTGCTCTATCTACATCTACCACAAGTGAGTAACAGAAGCCTCGCATGCTTCCCAGCATTTAATTGAAATGCATTGGGGAAGAGCGCGGGCCTCTGTAACCGCCGTGCCCCCCCCAAAAATTCTCGCGCCCCCCCAGTTTGCACACCACTGCCCTAGAGGACTTAATATAGAATAGGATCTTAAACATTTTTATGATGCAGATTGTTTTTTAGGATTGTGATGTATAAAATTAAACTGTGCACTGATTGAATATTATGAAATTACATTTTGCTGTAATAAGAGATAAGGACTTTGCACTATATGGTTTAATTGGTTAATATGTATGAATTGGGTGTGATATATAATTGCACTTTCCGTTGTGCTCGATACTCCTTGAGAAAGCACCGCTAGGCGTGAAACGTGTAAGGGGAATTTCTTTGATCTTCCTTTATGAAGATGAATTAATTAACTTAAAGCTGAATATTTTTCACTAACGCTGGTCTCCTGTAGTGATTTCGACGCAGCTGGGCAGAGCTGTTTTTACAAGTTGTTTATATGATGAGAACAGATTTCCTTTTGCACTCTAGGTAAGGATCAATACAGATGTAGAAAGACTTAATGTTTCAATGAGAGCGCGAAACCAAGTGTGTTTCCCCTGTATTTATTTGCATCTCACGGCCCTGGTACCGCGATTAACCCACGGCTTCCAATTGGGGTTTTGCGGCTGTTGTAGTACTTCGCAGTAACGATAGGTGGTGCTAGCATGTCTTTAACCTAAATTCAATGCACAGTACTGTATTACTACAGAGATAAAGTTTTGTACTATTCTGTATAATGTAACTCACCCCTTATTCCCATTTCAATGCTAGTCAATTTCAGATAAAAGATACCATCAGGCTTTGTCATGATAATATCATGAGAGATGATGTATTTTATTCAATCTGGTGCTTCACGGGTTAATGTAGCTACAGTTTGATTTAAAAATTCCAAGAAATGTTGTATAACCGGTTAAACTCTTGGCCACGCCTAGTTTTAGGACTGATGGAATCTAGAGATAAGAACATCTGTTTTGCCAGAGACAGGAGTAAATTATGGTTCTCTGACACCGTTTTCAAAATACTTTTGAAGCATTCATGGAAGGGTTCTACGGAGTGCCAGGGGGCTTGACTATCCCATACAGTCCAAAAGATATGAAATATGGAATCATGGACCCGACAGCTATTCTGACATATAAAGTTTCGATATTTGTAATTGTGGCAAGGAGACGAACGCAATGAGGCCAGACATGTGAGGTCTAGCAGGTAATAAGGGACAGATATCCATTTGTTGCTCAAACTTAGAGGCAAGACGCTAAGTTTAGGGGTTGCTCGGTGCTCAGAAGCACAATGGACAGGGAAGGGAGGAGGCCGCGGGATTCTGTAATTGTAAGACGTTGGCGTGAAGGGGGATAAAGCAATTCTTTATTAATCCCCCAACTCAGGCAGGGACACTCGAGGTGAGGACTTTCCCATGCGGCTGCAGGGAAAAGACAGAGGTCAGTATTTTTTGCAAATGCAGTATTTAAAGCTACGTTTCTGTAAATTGTGTAATGCAATGCAAGATGTGCGCAACTTGGAATCGCCAAACCGCGTGTTTCTTTGTTTGCCTTAAGCTACAACCGCAGCTCTGCGCTCAAAAGCATACTGTAGTAGGTGGGGGGGGGGGGGTGCGGGGAAGATTACAACATTGGTTAATGCAGCTGTAGTGAGCGGTGAAAGACCAAGGTCAGTATTATATCAGTACTTACTGAAAAGTAAAGAGGTGTGGTGTAAATGAAAAGAACTTATATAGACATACATCTAGTTGTAGGGCAACTCTTCTGAAAGTTGCTTTCCCTTGTGCTCCATAACTCACCCAACATGCAGAATCAGTGGTGTTTTTGTAGGTAAAATAAGCCAGAACCATAAGCAAAGTACAATAAAAAAATCAGCTTTAAATACAGAATTGTGTTGCAAAAATATTTATCCACTTCCAGTTAGCATCACGTTGTCATGGAAATATGTAGGAACACTGCAAGAGGGGGAGGTCCGGGCGGCAATAATGTAAATCCGCCACCAGGAGTCCTTGAGGACTGGAGTTGTCCACCCATGACCTGTAGAATCTATAGTGTATTTTTTTCCATGGTTTTTGGTTTATAGTAGCGGAAATCCTTACCAGTCCTTATTTCCCTTTCCTTTGCAGAAATCCACCCACCATCATGTATCAGTTGCAGGAGACTAAATCAGGCATGTTCGCAAAGGTAAGAGCTTGAACTTATTTAACCTTTCAGTAAATGAAGCAAAATACATTACTGTACTATTCATCAGCTAACAAGATGTATCGTAGTACACTACACCCACATTTTATTAGCGAGAGAAGGCTTGGATGCCACATCAGCAATAAATCCAGACTGCAACATAAACACAATTATATATGTAGCCCCCTCATTAATTTCCCCCCAGCCTGGCACATAATTCCTGATAGGAGCAGGCAGTGCTGGGGTTAATAGTGAGCTGGTGACATCACATCTCCTCAGTCGCTGAGTGTAGCAACTTACAGGAACAAGTCTGGGCTTGGGAAGCTGCTAGAATAAGGTGGGTGGGCTGACTAGGCCTATGATGTCAGCTGGGCCTGCCCTGATATTGGGGAAGAGGGATTAACCCCTCCCCAGATATAAAAGGTAGGGTTCCTCACTTTTGTGTTCTGTTCTGTTCCAACCCTAGTCTTGCGGGCTGGTGTGTTCTTGTCTTGCCCCTTAGGAGGGTGAGGGTGTTTAGACTATCCTGAGCGCCTCAAGCCCTTGGGATGTGTAGTCTAGTCCTACCCAAGGAGGGGATGATGCCCCTGGGTCCCAGAGGGATGCTGAGAGGAGACAGAGGGGGTATTACCATTGCTGGAATTTCCTGCCTTGCTTCATGGCTGAAGATGCCTAGTGCTATTCTGCCCAGGGAAGGGGCGATGCCCCTGGGCTGGGATGTATGCAGAAATGGACCATGTTGCTATTATGCTGTGTGTCAATAAACCCAGTTGAGTTGCAAAAGGTCCTGGTTCCCTATTTCTTGTCCTGTCCTCACAACCACCACTTCATCCTCCATTACAACCACCACTTCATCCTCCATTACAGCCAAGGCCTGAGCCTGCCCGAAGGAACCCTGAGATCAAAGGTAACGAACCGGGGAGCTAACACTCTAGTCCCATCGGGAGCGGGTCGGAACCCAGTTCACACCCATGTACACCCTATCTCCTGCTGCCGGCAGAGGGGTGGGGGATACGGGGTTTTATATATACAATTCGAACCAAAGGAATAGAAAGAGTATGTTCACGTTCACCAAAGGATAAATACAAAGAGAAGTGACTGAGAAAGCAAATCAACTGAATTTAGTACAAAAAACATTAAAGAGTCAGAGGTGGTGATCAAATGAAAAAAATCTGATATAGGCAATAGACATTAGACATGGGTTAATCTTTAATAACAGGAATAAGATCTATATCTTCATGTAAGGCCAATGGGATCATACATTTAAATTGAAAAATCCAAAAGGTTTCCTGCTTGGACAATAAATTCAGTCAGTCACCTACTCTAGAGTCTAATTGAACATTTTCAATGGTTTTCACGTTAAATCCTTCTGGATTACAATGATGCTTTATAGATAATTGTCTTGAGACAATATATTTTTGAAAACAATTGTAATATTTGGCAGATGTTCCTGTATTCTTATTTTAAACGGTCTTACAGATCTCCCCGTTGGGTACCACATGGACATTCCAGCAGGTACACAACATAGTTAGTGGAACAATCAATAAAGTTATTTATTTCATATTTTTTTGCCAGTTGTTTTAGATTCAGAAGATTTATTATCACCAGTATCTACATATTATATTTACATATTGTACAATTCCCACACCTAAAACACCCTTTTGGTTTCTCACGCAGCTACCTGTCCCTACTTGACTTGAGTGTTTTTATTCATACTATAATATATAGCATAGGTAGATGAGCCCCCTTACCTCCGTGCCGGGTGGGGAAGGGGGCAGAACGGCAGCGATCAAAGTTCCCTGTTGCCTCCGGGTGCAGGGAGGGGAGGGCTGCCGAGTGCGTTTGAGTTGTCGGACCGCCAGAGCTCCGTGGCACAGGCGGCGGCCATATTGGAACACCTCGCACATGCGCTGATGCTACAGAGTTGCGGCGGCCATTAGATAGGCTCCACAGAGGAGACCTGGGGGCTACAAGTCCCAGCAGTCTCAGGGGCTGTAGATCCCATGGGTGTGAACGGCCAATAGGGCCCTTAGAATCTCAGCAGAGATAGGATACATTTGGCGCACTCAGGGGACCATGCCAGTCGGAGCAGGGGCAGCAGGGGGTAAGGTAGTGTCCGGGGAGCAGTGCATCCCTGGACTAGGCCAGATACCCCCATAGATCCCAGCTAGGCCCCTGACTCACCTTTGTGGCTGCTATAGGGAAGGCCCCAGATAGGGACGCTCCCCTTAGCCTTGTAGTGACAGAGATAGAGTTAAGGCACCAGTGATGGACACATGTGGTGTGCGCGGCCTGTGGACTGGGACCAGACCATAGGCCACTAGAGACACTTTATAGAGACACACTCCAGCGAGAACCCCCTCAGATGCGGACACCTGCAGACAGGAGAGGATCCGGTAGACCACGTCGTGGGATCACGTTGCGGCCTGCGGACCCACCATCTACCCTGGTCAGGATGGAAACCAGGAAGGTATCTACATGTGCACCAATGGCCATACACACAGTGGGTAGCGCTACTAAACACGTACACTATTTGGGTGGGCCTGGACTCCGTGGGTTCCACCGGGATGGTGTTGTGGTGTGGGTATACCTTGTGAGGCCTGCATGGTATTGGGTTATGCTGTGCGTACTGATATAGTACTAAGGTTATGTGTTGTCAGTAAAGATAAGTTGTTATACCATCATGTATATTTATTCCTTTATTGTGTCTCCTGGGAAGGGGTTATCCAGCTGCGCTAGGATCCCACACAGGTGGAACGCGATCACCCCAGGCTCCCAGTGGTGGAGGATCAGGCCTCCTGTACGCCAGACAGGTATTCAGCACACGTAGTTCCCTTAGACACGGAGAAAGGGGGCTATATTTGGAGGCGTTGCTGAGATTCAGACCTGGTGTGCCCAATCTAATTTAAGACAAGTCAGAACCTGGAAGGGAACATGTCCCTACCGTCCCGCCAGTGCATCCACGCGTGGGCCCTGTGATGTCACGCATCTCCCGCCACTTGTTCGCCATTAGCCAGGTTCCGGTATCACTGCCCTTGCCTGACCTGTGCAACACCCTGAGACAGAGACCGGGGTTTACCAACACTCGCATTATAGGTGGTGTACGGTTCTAATTGACTGCACCGGTGATGTACCAAAAGGCAATGCCCCCCAGTTTTTACAGCTCCCCGAAGCCCAACCCGGTGGAAGTCCACTCATATACCCAAAACGCAGCACCAGAATGGAGGCATCTAGTGTCACCCCTAGCGCGGGAGAGTCAGGTGCCCACATCTGTCCCTCCCACAGGGAGCCCTAAACAGAGCGAAGCTGGCAGTTAATGGTCTAGACAGAGCTGCCACAGTACCAGCAGTACCAGAGGGGGCTCAGCAGAAGTCTTACAGCAGCTGACCGCAAATCAGTCAGCGGGCCCTGCCGCAACCCTACCGCAAACTGAAAGCCTTCTCTGGGGTGCGGCCCACGCCGCTGGGAGAAGAGGAGATTGAAGAGTGGAGAGACCACGCGGTACAAGTCCTTCCAGAATGATCATGCTCTGAAGTAGTCAAGAGGCAGCAGATCGTGGAGAGCCTACGCCCACCAGCCGCTCATATGGTGCAATTCTACTGTGAGTGTCATGCTGGGGCCGACACCCAAGCCTGATCTGGGCCTTAACAGAGCCTACGGTGCCAAAGACAATGCCATCGCTCTAATGGCATAGTTCCACGCTCTTATACAAAATGAAGGAGAGGAAGTATCGTAGATCCTACAATGGCTTCAATTGGCCCTATGTAACCTGGTAAAGACAAAGATTATCCGAATGTCCGAGGCAGACGACTTCCGAACCAAACAACTCCTGTGGGGAGTGTTGCCTATGCATCTTGTCGCCATTCTGATCAGTAGCACCCTTCCTATGGAGCCTCCACTAAATTTCAAAGATCTAATGGAACAGGTACAAGCCCAAGAGGCTATCTTGCAAGTCCACACTCCCAAGACGCCTCGGGCCCAGAAGTTCAAGGAGACAGACAGTGCAGAGGATAACCCTCTGTCAAGGGTGCCTGGCTCCGCATCTAGGATGCCCCGGAGGGCGACCCCTAACTCAAGTGCCAGTGCAGACAGAAGTAACCGCTGCTACACCTGCGGTCGGAAAGGTCGCTTCGCAAAAAATTGCCCAAAATCAAGAACTCCCACTCCGGCAGCTATGGCCTTCACAGTGCAAACAACCAAACAGCCCACCCTGCCCTCTGAGAGCGCCCCGGCACCTAGCCACAAAGAGGCACTCAAACCGAATGCCTACAGTCGAGTGGGACCTGCGGCTATAATAAGAGTCCTGATGGAATTAATCTATGCCTTCGCATTGCTGGACATCAGGTCTCAGGTGACCATCATCTACCGCCCCTTCTTCGACTCGGACCTCAAACATCTGCCTATGCAGTCGGCGGAGAAGATAACACTATGGGGCCTCAGCAAGGAAGACTACCCCATTGACGGTGTAGATCAAGTATGGTTGGACATACCACAACTGAACACCAACAAGACCCATCCCATGGAAGTGGAAGCCCTAATATGTCCAGAGTTCCGGGAATATCCAAGCTCCCCTATCATACTGGGGACCAACGACGATGTGGTGCGGGCTCTGATCCGAGCTTATCTGCAAGAGGCGGGTGAATTACCCCTATATTCCCTACCCAGTCTTCAAAGAGGAGTGCTACAGGATCTCTGCCCAAGACGGATTCTGACAATTCTTCAATCTAGAGAAGGGGTTGACCCGAGATTCCACTAGCCTGAGTGAAGCGCATGTCTGTGGTGTCCAGCTACCTGGGACGTGACAACGCTGACTGGTAATTCTCTCTAGAGACAACCCCCGGAGAGATGCCAAAAGAGGGTTCTGGTTGGTACCAGAACTGAAGGAGTGGAAGACTGCCCTTCCAAATAGCAATACAGAACATTTCGCCTCACTCCATATGGTTTGACGTCAGTCAAGCACTGGGTTGGATGTATCCGGTTACGCCTGTGGAATCCATGGCCCATGTGAATGCCACTACCGGGTGAGAAGAGACGGTTGGGCTGCCGTTCGACTTTGGGGTATCGACCCTGCCCACGGACTGGAAGAAGCGGCTAAGTGCCAAAATGGAAGAGCGCCGGGAAGTATTCTCCACCAGCGAGATGGATGTGAACCTGCATGACGACGCACTCAGACTGTATACTGTATTAACTGCGAAAACACATTACGTTAACTGAACATTTTAGCAAAACGGCTGGCGGCTGATTGTCCAGCGGCAGAGGGTCCCTCAGCGGGTGGCGACTTGGTTGCGACCAAATGTTTGATTCCGATTTCATTGAGGCAAACCCATCAACATAAAAATGCACGTGGGAAAAAAACATTTGCAATTATACACTCACTAGTTGCTCCTGCCTTAGCAAGACAAAGATTTATGATGAACTAGAAGCAATGCCAAAGGCATATGTCTTACTAACACCATATGTCATCATCCAGAGATTTCAGTTTCACAAACTATGCGCCCACCACAATTACATAATTATTATTTATTTTTTAGGTTCAAAATGATAATGTTTTTAGATTTCCATTTCCATCTTTTTCTGGCTGTCGATTTGACGGCTTGAATTCTGTAAAATAATTGTGAATAATTGTGCCCTATTAATAAACAAGAAATAATAACAATAAAGTTTATATTTTAATTATTACAGGGTGTTTTAGTGCCGCATAAGGGGATTCCTTTCTATCCCAATCAGTATATTATCTTTTTCCCTGCGAGCACCACCCTTTCTCAGTTGTTTTTTTATTTTATTAAATAGACACTTTATTACCCTCTCATTACGTTAGAGCAAGGTTAACACTCACAACCTTCAAAGCGTACCTGTGTTCATCTCTATTACTTAAGGTGTGTAATAGAATTCCTCCACCCTTCTTGGTTTGGTGTTTGCTTGTAGAATTTGTACTTGTCAATGACATACTCATAGATCTCAGGTAGAGTCGCACTCTTATCTGTCCCCACTTGAATGGCGCAATATAACATATAGGCGTAACTGCGAGCCAGTCTTGTGTGGCAAGGAGCAAGCGCCACGTCCCATGGCAAGCACAGCACAAAAGTTATTAGAAAGATTTCGTAAATGTATAGTGTGAAACAGTAGATACAGTACGTACTGTAAGGTCATTAGACAGATGTCTACATGTTATCTTCTCTTCAGACACCCGCATCCAGAGTATCATAGGCAAAGATATTCAGTGCGCCACCTGCCGGACACACAGTGAACTGCAACAACACAAATAATAATTCCATCTGACCACAAACGAGGTTCGTGCAGACTCAGTGCAGCGAGGTGCACACTTTTTGGGGGCAGTTTCATATAAATCATGCTCTATCTGCACGTTACAAAAGCTTAACACATTTACGAGCTAACGAAGGAAAAACTCCTATTTTTCTTTTAATGAACATGAACCTGCCGCAGTTTATCTGGTACTTGTTGGCATAATACAGTGACATCAATTTAGTTAACATCAGTTATTGTCTACAAAGTGCATCTTATATAGTGTTAATCTGCATAACAGACCTACAATGGTGCATATTTTCATGGGAATTGAGCAAGAAATATAAAAGATATGATGAAAAACAGTAGAGGTCCTATGTGTGTGTGTATAGACAGTGGTCGACAAATCACCAAAAAAACTACTCGCCGAACAAAAAAATCTACTCGCCACCTAGTACCAAACGTGTGCTGCTTGGGCCAATAGGAGCTCGCCACGATGTTAAATCCACTCGCCCGGGACGTGCAGATGTATAGGTTTGTCGAACACTGTATATAGATATATATAGATATATATATTAAAACACAAAATAGGTGCCACAGTCAAATCACCCGTAAATGGTCGAATTGATGGGATACCCAGTGGTCAAGGTAAAAAATAACCCTCTGGTGGTACTAGCGACCCACAAAATGTATGAAACATGAAAAGAAAAAAGAAGGGTCAAAAAGGTGCACTCAAACAATATCTAATGAAAAATGAAAAAATGTACTTTATTAGCAATGAGAAATAAAAAAACACACAAGACAGACCCAAACAACTACCACATAATAAATTGCTGTGCGTAAATGCAGTAATAAATAGGGTGACCACCCGTCCCCCTTTTGCCGGGACAGTCCCGGTTTTTCGAGAGCTGTCCCGGTTTCCTGTGTATCCCGGAAATGTCCCGGTTTTTCCTCCATGTGTACCCGTTTTTTTTTTAGCATCGCCGGCGGTGCGCGATTAATTAGCTGCGGTGCGCGAGTAATTAGCTGCGGTGCGCGAGTAATTAGCTGCGTGTGCGAGTGTGCGGCGGCGCGGAGGAGGAGACTGCAGAAGCCCGGCTGGTAAGTATTTTTTTTTTAATGCCCCCCCCCGGCAGTTTCCTACCTTGTTGGCCAATCCCCTGCGTCCCGGCATTAAGCCCCGCCCCCCGGCATCATCCTTCACCGAGGCCCGGCATGTGGAATGGATGGAAGGGCGCCGTGAGGGAGGCAGGGCCAGCGTGCCTGGGGGAGGGGCCTCCGCTTCCTGCGGCAGAGCACACGTCGTGTGTGTCTCTGCCCGCGGCTCCTGGCTCTTCTGCGCGGTGTCTCCCCCCCTCTGCCCGCCCGGGGGGATAGGAGGTGGGTTTTTGATACTTTGCCTCCTGTCCTGGCGTTTCCTTCCCCCCCCCCCCGGTCCCCTTGGTGCGGGAGATAAGCGCGGGGGCTGGCAGTGGTGGCTGCGCAGTGTCCCCCCATTATGCCCCGGGAACCCGTGGCTGCCCGCCGGGGGAGGGGGGGTGACAGTTTGTACCTTTGCGTCCCGGCGCTCCTATCCACCCCCCCCCCCCTTGGTGCGGGAGATGGGCTGCCTCTGTCTGTACTCCAGTGTGTGTACCAGTGTGTGTGTGTACCAGTGTGTGTGCGTGTGTGTACCAGTGTGTGTGTGTACCAGTGTCTGTGTGTACCAGTGTCTGTGTGTACCAGTGTCTGTGTGTGTGTACCAGTGTCTGTGTGTGTGTACCAGTGTGTACCAGTGTGTGTGTGTGTGTGTGTGTGTGTGTACCAGTGTGTGTGTGTACCAGTGTGTGTGTGTGTGTGTGTGTGTGTGTGTACCAGTGTGCGTGTGTGTGTGTACCAGTGTCTGTGTGTGTGTACCAGTGTCTGTGTGTGTGTACCAGTGTGTGTGTGTGTGTGTGTACCAGTGTGTGTGTGTACCAGTGTGTGTGTGTACCAGTGTGTGTGTGTACCAGTGTGTGTGTGTGTGTGTGTGTGTGTGTGTGTGTGTGTGTGTGTGTGTGTGTGTGTGTGTGTGTGTGTGTGTACCAGTGTGTGTGTGTGTGTGTGTGTGTGTGTGTGTGTGTGTGTGTGTGTGTGTGTGTGTGTGTGCATGTACCAGTGTGTGTACCAGTGTGTGTGTGTGTACCAGTGTGTGTGTGTGTGTACCAGTGTGTGTCTGTGTGTGTGTGTGTGTGTGTGTGTGTGTGTGTGCCAGTGTCTGTGTGTGTTTACCAGTGTGTGTGTGTGTGTGTGTACCAGTGTGTGTGTGTGTGTGTGTGTGTACCAGTGTGTGTATACCAGTGTGTGTGTGTGTGTGTGTGTACCAGTGTGTGTGTGTATACCAGTGTGTGTGTATACCAGTGTGTGTGTGTACCAGTGTGTGTGTTCAAGTGTGTGTGCGTGTTCCAGTGTGTGTGCGTGTACCAGTGTGTGTGCGTGTACCAGTGTGTGTGCGTGTACCAGTGTGTGTGTGTGTGTGTGTGTGTGTGTGTGTGTGTGTGTGTGTGTGTGTGTGTGTGTGTGTGTGTGTGTGTGTGTGTGTGTGCATGTACCAGTGTGTGTGTGTGTGCGTGTGTGTGTACCAGTGTGTGTGTGTACCAGTGTGTGTGTGTGTGTACCAGTGTGTGTGTGTGTGTGTGTGTGTGTGTGTGTGTGTGTGTGTGTGTGTGTGTGTGTGTGTGTGTGTGTGTGTGTGTGTGTGTACGTGTGTGTGTGTGTGTGTGTGTGTGTGTGTACGTGTGTGAGTGTGGGTACCAGTGTGTGTGTGTGTGTACGTGTACCAGTGTGTGTACCAGTGTGTGTGTGTTTGTGTGCATGTACCCGTGTGTGTGTACCCGTGTGTGTGTCTCCCTCACTCCCTCCCCTCTGTCCCCCCCCCTCTATCCCCCCCCTCTCCCTTTCTCCCTCCCGCTCTCCCTCTCTCCCTCCCACTCTCTCTCTCCCTCCCCCTCTCTCTCTCACCCTCCGTCTTTCTCCCTCCCCCTCTCTCTCTCACCCTCCGTCTCTCTCCCTCCCCCTCTCTCTCTCACCCTCCGTCTCTCTCACCCTCCGTCTCTCTCACCCTCCGTCTCTCTCACCCTCCATCTCTCTCACCCTCCGTCTCTCTCACCCTCCGTCTCTCTCACCCTCCGTCTCTCTCACCCTCCCTCTCTCTCACCCTCCCTCTCTCCCTCTCCTCTCTCTCACCCTCCCCTCTCTCTCTCTGTCACCCTCTCTCTCTGTCACCCTCTCTCTCTCTCTGTCACCCTCTCTCTCTCTGTCACCCTCTCTCTCTCTCTCTCTGTGTCACCCTCTCTCTGTCACCCTCTCTCTCTCTCTGTCACCCTCTCTCTCTCTCTCTGTCACCCTCTCTCTCTCTCTCTGTCACCCTCTCTCTCTCTCTCTGTCACCCTCTCTCTCTCTCTCACCCTCTCTCTCTCTCTCTCTCTCTCTCAACCCCTCTCTCTCTCTCACCCTCTCTCTCTCTCAACCCCTCTCTCTCTCTCTCTGTCACCCCCTCTCTCTCTCTGTCACCCTCCCTCTCTCTCTGTCACCCTCCCTCTCTCTATGTCACCCTCCCTCTCTCTCTGTCACCCTCCCTCTCTCTCTGTCACCCTCCCTCTCTCTCTGTCACCCTCCCTCTCTCTCTGTCACCCTCCCTGTCTCTCTCTGTCACCCTCCCTCACTCTCTGTCACCCTCCCTCACTCTCTGTCACCCTCCCTCACTCTCTGTCACCCTCCCTCTCTCTCTCTCTGTCGCCCTCCCTCTCTCTCTCTCTGTCGCCCTCCCTCTCTCTCTCTCTGTCGCCCTCTCTCTCTCTGTCACCCTCCCTCTCTCTCTGTCACCCTCCCTCTCGCTCTGTCACCCTCCCTCTCTCTCTGTCACCCTCCCTCTCTCTCTGTCACCCTCCCTCACTCTCTGTCACCCTCCCTCACTCTCTGTCACTCTCCCTCTCTCTCTCTGTCGCCCTCTCTCTCTCTGTCGCCCTCTCTCTCTCTGTCGCCCTCTCTCTCTCTGTCGCCCTCTCTCTCTCTGTCGCCCTCTCTCTCTCTGTCGCCCTCTCTCTCTGTCGCCCTCTCTCTCTCTGTCGCCCTCTTTCTCTGTCGCCCTCTCTCTCTCTGATGCCCTCTCTCTCTCTGATGCCCTCTCTCTCTCTGATGCCCTCTCTCTCTCTCTCTCTGACGCCTTCTCTCTCTCACTCTCTCTCTCACCCTCTCTCTCTCTCACCCTCTCTGTCTCTCTCACCCTCTCTGTCTCTCTCACCCTCTCTGTCTCTCTCACACTCTCTGTCTCTCTCTGTCTCTCTCACCCTCTCTGTCTCTCTCACCCTCCCTGTCTCTCTCACCCTCTCTGTGTCTCTCTCACCCTCTCTGTGTCTCTCTCACCCTCTCTGTGTCTCTCTCACCCTCTCTGTCTCTCTCACACTCTCTGTCTCTCTCACACTGTCTGTCTCTCTCACACTCTCTGTCTCTCTCTGTCTCTCTCACCCTCTCTGTCTCTCTCACCCTCTCTGTGTCTCTCTCACCCTCTCTGTGTCTCTCTCACCCTCTCTGTGTCTCTCTCACCCTCTCTGTGTCTCTCTCACCCTCTCTGTGTCTCTCTCACCCTCTCTGTGTCTCTCTCACCCTCTCTGTGTCTCTCTCTCTGTGTCTCTCTCTCTCTGTCTCTCTCTCTCTGTCTCTATCACCCTCTCTCTCTCTGTCTCTCTCACCCTCTCTCTCTGTCTCTCTCACCCTCCCTGTCTTATCTTAACTGCCGTATACCTACACCGAAGTAACCTACCCTTTTTTCTTCCAGATCTGACTCGAGTTTCACACGGGAGACCTCGGAAGACAGGTAGGGAACACCTCCCCTCCAGTATAGTACCTTGAGGGACTGCGGATCAGGTAAGATCCCAGGCGGGATTGCGGCTTTAGAAATTGTGAAGAGGGGGCATCCTGACACTGGTTAAGGGGTTCAGAATCATTCACATCTGGCTCTTTTTTGTTCGATTAGTGAGGTCAACACATACACACACACACACACAACTATGTAACAAGGACTAATGGTAGTAAGTATAAGTGTACTACAATAAATAAACTGTTATGTAAAAAAAAAAATGTCCCGGTTTTTCATTTTCAAAATCTGGTCACCCTAGTTATAAATATAGCACCAAGTCACATGGATTATGCACCAAAACACATGAAGGTCTGTTGAAAACCAATACATAAAGGTTCAAGTATGGCATAACAAAACCAGGGGAAAGAATAATTCCCCCAGTAATGAAGCTAAGATCGGCCGATCTAAAAAAGGTATTAAACAAACCAGACCACATGAAAGATAGTAATACCTCAAATGCCTGCTAGTCAAGCAGCAAGGATGAGAAATATACTCAGAATATTGCATGAAGTAACATAAACATGAAAGGCACGGTTAATGGGTATAATAATAAGCATAATAAAACACACAGCATGAATACCTAACTAGCTAGGAAAAAGATCATAAATAATGTAAACAAAGCCACTCAGATATATGTACAAATGACCCTGCAAAATGCTGCAAATGAGATGAATAAACTGATGCCAGCTTGGTGCTGCACCTATGGATTGAACAGCCAAGGGAGGGAGTCCAAATAGTGCACTGGTAGCACTCAAGATTTGTCCTCAATGGTGAGATAATACTGCGGATAAGCAGGGGTCAGGATATAGCAACCCAGGGGCAAAGCACACTGCAAATGAAGAATAAGCAGGGCAGTAGGGGAATCCCAATACAGACCAGCGTCCCTTGCTCGGGCATCAGTAGTAGAACAAAGAAAAATCTGGAGGATAACAATGCAGCACACGGGTCAGGAAGAGGTAGGGGTGCTGTCACAGCTCTGCTCGATGGCCGTTTCGCCTTAAAAGGCTTCTTCCGGGAGCGTGTAGTGTCAGCCTCCATGACTGCTCTTTAAAGGCTCCATTTTCGCGCCAAAAATCACCCTGCTGCAATCAGCCAATAGGAAATTCTTGCTGCGATCAGCCAATAGGAAATTCTGAAAAGATAGAGACGAGTCATCTGTAGCCATGTTAGAGCAAGGAAGACTTACAGAGACAATCTTACTTAAAGAGACAGTCATGGAGAAACCAAAAGAGTTTAAAAAGAATGTGAATGCAAGGGAATAAATACTAAGCAAAAGATTAAAAGGTAAAGAGAAAATGAATAAGGACAAAATAAATAGAAAAAACAATTAATAACATTGAGATAAAAGGGAAAATGATATAATGATCATTGAGATTGGTGAACTTATTATCTAATGAAAAAGGTCATATATAAATATGAAAGATAATTAATAAGTAATGAAAGGATACAAGAGAAGATTATTGAAGAATATCATTATGAAGAATCGGGAGCATAAAAAGAACACAGCAAATATGAAACTAAAGAAACATTGCAAAGCTAAGATAGTCATTAAGTCCTGTTGGGATCATAGTACCCAACTGTACTATCCATCTGCATTCCTTTTGTAGGAGAAGTTGCTCCACATTGCCGCCTCGAATGCCTATGTTGATTCTGTCAATGGCAAAGGCCACCAGGGATGAGGGGTCTGAGTTGTGCACATCACGAAAGTGACGTGCCACACTTGTGATTTTTTTGAAAGATGCCAGATCTTTGGTGGCATTTTTGATATTTCGTGTGTGCTCCATATGATACCATACTAGTAACGTGTGACGTTGAAACACTATATACCTGTATCCGCCATGAAGATGGCATTTTTGCCTCAAAATTCTTCATATCCATGCAGAACCTGAGCACAAATCTAACCAATACCTTAATACAACTTTTGGATTTTGTTCTAAAACATAATTATTTTTTATTTAAAAATACTTACTACTTACAGATCAGAGGAACGGCTATGGGTGCAACATGTGCCCCCTCCTATGCGAATCTCTTCCTGGGGTGGTGGGAATGCGAAGAGGTCTTCTCAGAGGCTAATAGTGAGTTTACGTCCCATGTGCTGTTGTGGTTGAGATATATCGATGATATTTTTATTCTTTGGCAGGGTACCGCATCCCTGCTCAAACAGTTCATCGATGTTCTCAACCACAACGGCATTAATATCAGACTCACTTACACCTTTAGCAAAACCAATGTCAAGTACCTTGATCTGAGTATTAGTGTTGAATCTGATGGGCGTATAGTTACCGATGTTTATCGGAAGGCAACATCTTGCAACACTTTACTGCATGCCAGCAGTTTTCATCCTATGCATCAGATCAGGGGAATACCCAAAGCAGAATTCATTAGACTCCGCCGTAACTGCTCGACTGTGGACACCTTCAAAGCTCAAACAATGGAGATGACCAACAGATTTAGAGCAAGGGGCTACAGTTGTTCAGTCATTAAGCGGGGTCTTAGGAAAAGCTGTCAATTGGATAGACAAGATCTATTAAAACCTAAAATTAAACAAACATCATCCAAAACAGTCAGGTTCATCGGAACCTACAATAACAAATGGAACAGCCTCAAAAATATTCTCCAAAAACATTGGGACATTCTCTTGGGAGATCAGGACCTCAGGGTTATTCTGGGCGACAGAGTCAACCTCACAAGTAGAAAGGCACCTAACCTAAAGAATTTACTGGTGAGGAGTCACTATACTACCCCATTAAGCACCACCTTTCTAAATCAAGCTAATGTAATAGGATACTATAAATGTGGACATTGTTCCGCTTGTAGATATATGAAACAGACTAACATCTTTTACAATACCAAAGGCACCCGAGAATTTAGGATTTTCCACTTTCTCGATTGTAAGTCCAAGAACATTATCTACCATCTCAGCTGTCCTTGCGGCCTGATTTACATTGGCATGACCACCAGGGAATTTCATGTTAGGGTTCTGGAGCACACACGAAATATCAAAAATGCCACCAAAGATCTGGCATCTTTCAAAAAAATCACAAGTGTGGCACGTCACTTTCGTGATGTGCACAACTCAGACCCCTCATCCCTGGTGGCCTTTGCCATTGACAGAATCAACATAGGCATTCGAGGCGGCAATGTGGAGCAACTTCTCCTACAGAAGGAATGCAGATGGATAGTACAGTTGGGTACTATGATCCCAACAGGACTTAATGACTATCTTAGCTTTGCAATGTTTCTTTAGTTTCATATTTGCTGTGTTCTTTTTATGCTCCTGATTCTTCATAATGATATTCTTC
>NC_134485.1:26213373-26280873 GCF_040206685.1 Ascaphus truei | reverse complement strand
TTAGAGTGTGACACTGGCTGGCCCAGTGTGACAGTCAGTAAAGATATAGTTGGAGAAGGAGCAGTCTATGATTAGGGCTGCTAGAACTACAATGCAGTGAGGTGGACCAATGCCTCTCATCCTGTTTAGGGGGTGAGGGAAGAGCTAGCCCCACACTGGGTGCCCTGGGCCTGGGGTGGTGGCAGGGAAAGAGACCATCCTGAGGGAGAGCGGTCTGGAGGAGCTGACAACCTGTATTTGCCTGACCGTACTGCTGCTGTAGTTGCTGCTACTGCTGCTGGTGAATAAAGACCTGCTGCTTTTAAGAAAGAGCTATCATGTGAGACTGGAATCTCTCTTCTCTGTGTGGGAATTCTCTGGAAGGATTTCACCCCGCGTTCCTGGGGCTTACCAGAGATGGAGGCGCTGCACCACTAGATGAAACGAAGGCATTCACCCCAGAAACCTGATCCTGTCATCCCCCATACCATCGCGGGAGACTCAGGCCCTCCTGTTGCCAGAAGGTATGCACCAAACTCAGACATGTAGCCAGGCCCTAGTACAGTGTAGGGGGGCTGATCTGCGATTGCCCCGGGGTCCATGGGCTACATATATATATATAGCAACTGTAAATAATACTGTATGTTCATTTGCATGTCTTAGACAAGTCTGCAACCCTGTCTTTCACCATTATCGCCCAGCACACAGCACTTCCACTGCAGCAAGGGATTCTGGGAAATGACATGCAAATGAGCACACAGTGCCACCTTTTGTCTCAAGCTCCTATTACAGAGCGACCCTTAAGCCAATGCATGCTGCTTTAAACACAGCTTTTAAGCGAAGGCTGGGGTGAGATGCAAAGCCAGTAAACCCACTCACAGATATGTTTCAACCTTGATGGATATCATCAGTGTGAGGTTGGTGGCTGGCTCTGCTGGTTTGAGAATAAGAGTAGGTATTCACCACACTTATTAAGGTTATGGTGGCTAACAAAAAGTGACAAAAACCCTTCAAAGTAAAGCATATAGCAACTGTAAATATTACTGTATGTTCATTTGCATGTTTTAGACAGGTGTATATATATATATATATATATATATATATATATATATATATATATATATATACACACAGTGTTCGACAAATCACCCAAAAATCTACTCGCCCAACCAAAAAATCTACTCGCCACCTAGTCCCGCCCCCAACTCCGCCCCTAGTCCCGCCCCCAACTCCGCCCATAGTCCCGCCCCCAACCCCGCTTTAAAATAAAATATATAAATAAAATACATTTAATAAATTCCTAGTCAGAACAACACAGGGAGAGGGAGGGCGACAGAGGGAGATGGTGGGCGACAGAGGGAGATGGTGGGCGACAGAGGGAGATGGTGGGCGACAGAGGGAGATGGTGGGCGACAGAGGGAGATGGTGGGTGACACAGGGAGAGGGAGGGTGATACAGGGAGAGGGTGACACAGGGAGATGGTGGGTGACACAGGGAGAGGGAGGGTGATACAGGGAGAGGGTGACACAGGGAGAGGGAGAGAGGGTGACACAGGGAGAGGGAGGGTGACACAGGGAGAGGGAGGGTGACACAGGGAGAGGGAGGGTGACACAGGGAGAGGGAGGGTGACACAGGGAGAGGGAGAGAGGGTGACACACTCACACTCACTCAGACACACAATCACAGTCTGTCACTCACACACACAAACACTCACCCGTAAGGCAGGGGGTCGCACATGGCAGCGGGGGCCTCCGCACGGCAAGAGGGCCTCTGCAAGGGGCCGCGCCCCCTCCAGAGTGGGACGCCGACGCCGCAGTATTCACTGATAGATGTAGAAGGGCCGGTAGGGGATTTCCCCTGCTTAGAGCAGGGAGAGGCTCCGGTGAGGGGATTTCCCCCTGCTTAGAGCAGGGAGAGGCCCCGGTGAGGGGATTTCCCCATCTTAGAGCAGGGAGAGGCTCCGGTGAGGGGATTTCCCCAGCTTAGAGCAGGGAGAGGCTCCGGTGAGGGGATTTCCCCATCTTAGAGCAGGGAGAGGCTCCAGTAGGGTATTTCCCCTGCTTAGAGCATGGAGAGGCTCCGGTGAGGGGATTTCCCCAGCTTAGAGCAGGGAGAGGCACCTTTAGGGGATTTCCCCTGCTTACAGCAGGGAGAGGCACCGTTAGGGGATTTCCCCTGCTTACAGCAGGGAGAGGCACCGTTAGGGGATTTCCTCTGCTAACAACTGAGCTGGCCATCAGGGGTTTCCTTAACAGCTGACAGATCGGCAGACTGTCCGTAGAGGCGGCACACCGACGCCGCCTGGGGTGAGGGGGGGGGGTCACGGAGGCCGGGAGAGATTGGTGTGAGGGTGGGGGGGTGGCGGATGGGCCGATGCGAGGGGGGGGGGGTGGCGGATGGGCCGATGCGAGGGGGGGGGGGGGCGGATGGACCGGTGCGAGGGGGGGGCGGATGGCCCGGTGCGAGGGGGGGGCGGATGGCCCGGTGCGAGGGGGGTGCGGGTGTCCCGGTGCGAGGGGGGGGGCGGGTGTCCCGGTGCGAGGGGGGGGGGCGGATGGCCCGGTGCGAGGGGAGGGCGGATGGCCCGGTGCGAGGGGGGGGGCGGGTGGCCCGGTGCGAGGGGGGGGCGGGTGGCCCGGTGCGAGAGGGGGGCGGGTGGCCCGGTGCGAGAGGGGGCGGGTGGCCCGGTGTGAGGGGGGGCGGGTGGCCCGATGGGAGGGGTGACAGATGGCCCTGCAGGGGCCTGAGGCAGACAGGCATGGAAGCGGCTGGCTGGCTGCCGGAAGGGGGAGGAGTGGAAGCGCTGAGGAGGGAGGCCACTGCTCAGAGAGCCGGAGGCGAGGTAATCTCCCCCAGCAACATGAACCCGCCTCCGGCTTTTTTTTTTCTTTCTCCAGCGCGAGCGCGGGAAAAGCAGCAGCGCGAGCGCGGGAAATTTAAAAAAACACACGTGTGCTGCTTGGGCCAATATTTACTCGCCCGGGGGTTAAATCTACCCGCCCCGGGCGAGTAAATGTATATAATTGTCGAACACTGTATATATATATATATATATATATATATATATATATATATATATATATATATATATATATATGTATATATATATATATATATATATACTGTCATTAAGGTTATGGTGGGTAAAAAAAGTGACAAAAACCCTCCACAGTAAAGCATAAAGCAACTGTAAATATTACTGTATGTTCATTTGCATGTCTTAGACAGGTCTGCAACCCTGTCTTTCCCCATTGTCACCCAGCATACAGCACTTCCACTGCAGCAAGGGATTCTGGGAAATGACATGCAAATGAGCACTCAGTGCCACCTTTTGTCTCAAGCTCGTATTACACAAGCCAATCCTCAAGCCAATGCATGCTGTTTTAAACACAGCTTTTAAACAGAGGCTCATCCCAGCCTCTGTTTAAAAGCTGTGTTTAAAACAGCATGCATTGGCTTGAGGATTGGCTTGTGTAATACGAGCTTGAGACAAAAGGTGGCACTGAGTGCTCATTTGCATGTCATTTCCCAGAATCCCTTGCTGCAGTGGAAGTGCTGTATGCTGGGTGACAATGGGGAAAGACAGGGTTGCAGACCTGTCTAAGACATGCAAATGAACATACAGTAATATTTACAGTTGCTATATATATATATATATATATATACTGTATATATACACACACACACACACACACACACACACACACACACACACACACACACACACACACACGTATCAGTACCGTGTTAGCCGAGCTTTAATAATCAAAAAAGAATAACGATACCGTTCTGTGGCTAACGAAATGCTTTTATTCTTGCGAGCTTTCGAGAAGCTTGCAAGAATAAAAGCATTTCGTTAGCCACAGAACGGTATTGTCTATTCTTTTTTGATTTTATATATATCTATATTATAGATATATATATATATTTAAAAAAAAAGAGAGAGCGCACAGCCCATAGCGTAAAAAGTATTTAATAAAAATAATGAGGAGAGGGAAACAAGCTCACTCACAAACCAAAAAAAAATATCAGGTGTGTAAGGATATAATATATCACCACCACGGGACCAGCACGGCACGATCTCCTCTAGCATCAGATGACCAGACGCTGCCAGCTCCTTTGAAAAAGTCAGAGTGTCTGACGAAACGCGTCAGGATAGCAGCGCCGACATTACGTCATCACCAAGGGTCGGAAGGAGTGGCAAGCTTCCAGCCCTGCTGCATACAGTACAGCCCCAGAGTTGGCGCGGATTATAGCCGATCTGGTCTGGAGGGACTGATTACCTAGGACTTCCGCAATTATCAGTTGCAACACCATCCATGAGGTCTGAAGCACTGGAACACGAGCTGGCAGCGTCTGATACATCTGATGCTGGAGGAGATCGTGCCGTGCTGGTCCCATGGTGGTGACAGATTATATCCTTACATGCCTGATATTCTTTTTTGTTTGTGAGTGAGCCTGTTTCCCTCTCATTATTTTTATTAAATACTTTTTACGCTTTTTACGCTATGGGCTGTGCGCTCTCTCTTTTTTTTTGCTTTAGATTTCTGTGGAACTGGTTCTCCCGCTGAAAGCTGCCCTAGACCCATTCAGGCGTTTACATTGGACTGGACATTCATATTGGAGTGGATTAGTATCACTATTTCATTCACTATTTTTATTGCTTTATCTTTTTTATTTTTTCTATTTGTATTATTTATATATTAATTTGTTATTTATTATCATTTATCGTTTGGCGCTACTAATTTCTGATTATATATATATATATATATATATATATATATATATATATATATATATATATATATATATCATTTGACATGCAAGATGTTTTCCATCATAATATAATTTTGGATATTTAACACCTTCAGTACAGTCTGCGTGGTTCAGATGGAACAGATCATTTACTCTGATAAATAAGAGACCTCCAGTTCCAGAATTGTGTGCGCATCTGCACAAGTCCTTTTGTCATTTTGACACCTCTTTATTCACTATCATTATGGCCTATATATTCCTTGTAGGTTGGGATACATAGGACTGCTCCATAGATGGAATCATAGTGTACAAAACATTCAAAACCTCACTAGTCTATTCTTCAAGTCACAGAAAGGTATAAATACATGCAACGGATCTACACTTCTCCAGGTGCAGTAAAGCTACTAGATCTTAGAACTATATTATAGTCCAGGCCTGCACAACATGCGGCCCGCCTGGCCTCTCTGTGCAGCCCGCCTGGCCTCTCTGCGGCCCGCGATGGCTCCGGCCGGACGCCAGTTAATTAAATAAATTTAAAAAAAAAAGTTTAAAAAAATGGCAGCGATTCATCCCCCCCCTCCCTATGGAGGTGGTGCAGGGGTGGGTGAGAAAAACAGACTGGTGCAGGGGTGGGTGAGAAAACGGGCTGGTGCAGGGGTGGGTGAGAAAACGGGCTGGTGCAGGGGTGGGCGTGAAAAACGGGCTGCTGGTGGTGGGGGGCAAACGGAGTGGTGTGGTGGGGGAGAAGGGGTGGGGGGAGTGAGGAGGCAGAAGGGAGAGAGAGGGGGGCAGAAGGGAGAGGGGTGGGGGAGAAGGGGTGGGGGGAGGGAGAGAGTGGAGGCAGGATGGAGAGAGAGGGGGCAGAAGGGAGAGAGGTGGGGCAGAAGGGAGAGAGAGGGGGGAGAAGGGAGAGAGAGGGGGGCAGAAGGGAGAGAGAGGGGGGCAGAAGGGAGAGAGAGGGGGGGAGAAGGGAGAAAGAGGGGGAGAAGGGAGAAAGAGGGGGGAGGTATGAGGAGGGGAGGGGTGAGGTATGAGGAGGGGAGATGTAATGTTTTTTTCTGTATCACAATAAGAAAACAGTTAAGTAAAAGTTGCGCGCTAAAAGATATATTTTCGTGGTAGGTGCGCTATGGGTTCGGGGGGGGGGGGGGCTGCTCCTTTCATTTGTTCCAGGCCCCATGATTTCTGTTGGCGGCCCTGTGGGTGATGTGAGGTGCAGGGGGGGAGAGGGTGATGGGTGGTGTGAGGTGCAAGGGGGAGGGTGGAGTGATGGGAGGTGCAGGGGGGGTCATTGGAGGTGCAAAGGGGGTGATTTGAGGTGCAAGGGGGGTGATTTGAGGTGCAAGGGGGGAGAGTGATGTGAGGTGCAAGGGGGGAGAGTGATGTGAGGTGCAAGGGGCAGAGTGATGTGAGGTGCAAGGGGGGGAGGGATGTGAGGTGCAAGGGGGGAGAGTGATGTGAGGTGCAAGGGGGGAGAGGGATGTGAGGTGCAGGGGGGTGTGATGTGTGTGCTGTGCAGGGGGGTATTGTGTGTTTGATGTGGAGGGGGAGTATTTTGTGTGTGGGTGAGTGGGAGAGATGGGGGTATGAGAGATAGATGGGGAGTGTTAGGACCAATATGTCAGGCCCAGAATGTGCACTCATGTTAAGCTTCCATTTTGTCTAGTCATAACTAGTTACGATTCTGTAGTCAGCCTTTTGCTGAAATATAATTCATAAATGCACTCAGTTTCTCTGCTAAATTGCATTTTCTTTCTTTCTGGTCAGGATATTACTAGATACTTTTGTGATGTCAATTTCCTGGTGTTTTAGTAGAATATAATAGAATGGTTCTCTGCAAGAAGCAAAATAGTGTAATAAAGTTGCTAAGACTCAAGGTCTCTTTTGATAACAGACAATGAATAAGCTATGTATTCAGACAATTGCTTGTATTGGGAAAAGACACGTCCCTAAAGTCACGCCACTAATATGTCCTGCCCCTAAATCACGCCTCTAATCAAAGCTACACCCAAGACACGCCTATGATACGCCTATGTTACGCCTCTAACCAATATCTTTTTTTTTCTGTATAAAAGTCATTACCCTATGAGTAATAAATTGAGACAAAGGATTTGAAACCTGGCGTGCGTTACGTTTCATTTCGTTCGTCTTCCAGGCCTGATAAGGTTCATCAAAGATCGAAGATAACAGTTGCAGGGCGTGAAAGCTTCCCGGGGAAGTCTGCTGCAAAATAGTGCAGATGGTGTAGTATCCAGTCACAAGGCTTCAGTGTACCTGGCAGAGGAAAAGTTCCTCTCGGTTCTGAAGCATAGGTGAGGAAATTAGGTCTTCCTTCAGGGAGTATCGCAAAGGTTGATAGTGAGGGGTTCTGGGGGAGATATGAGGATGATGATGAAGGGTGCTGGGGGAGATATGAGGATGATGATGAGGGGTGCTGGGGGAGATATGAGGATGATGATGATGAGGTGCTGGAGGAGAGATGGTGATGATGGTGATGATGATGATGATTTTACCCGTGCGTCCCAATTTTTTTTTTCCTTGGAGCAGTTCGGCCCTTCTCACTTTACGAGGTGTGCAGGCCTGTTATAGTCTGTATTGACTTCACCTATCATTAACTCGAATCTCAAGGTTAAAATAGCATGACACAAACGGGCTTGTTTTTGGAAAGTCTTCTAGCAGAAACCGGCACCCAATTTATCATCAAAGGGAAATATTTTCATTGAAAGCAATGGCATTTTGTTCTTTGTGGTTCCTAGGTTTAAATTCCAAACCTGGTGGTGGAGACACTTTAGAAAGCACATCATTATAAGTAAAAAGTTAAACTATTGTGTCCCTCCCAGTATGTACACACAAGGAATACAAGTCTATGGCACATTGCCCAAAAATGTACCCATCGTCCTAAGGGAGTCATTTTCACAGAAAACAAAACACAAACTTGCTTACTGTACATCAGGGGTCCGCAAACTGGGGGGGGGCACGGGATTTTTCAGGGTGGGCGCGGCGGTTGCAGAGCCCCGCGCTAGCCCCCACGGCTTTACAATGAAATGCTGGGGGATCGCTTGGGGCCTCTGCAACTCTACTTACCGTGATTAAGATGGCTGGTGTGCCGCGTCGCTACGGCAACGCTCACTTGACGGCCCATGATGCCAACCAAAGAAGTAAGGGGGAGGGGACACGAGCAGTGCAGGCAGGGGGACATGTTGCTAAATCAGTGTTGTTAGATGGACAGTTGACACAGCACACCAGGTTATGTGCTACCGTGGCTCTATTTGACCACTAGGAAGCAGTCTAATCAAAACCTTAAAGCTGCAGACCAAGCAATATCCTACATGTGTGTTTTTAAATGAATCAGTTCTGTACTATGAGAAAATACCGGTAGAATTTTTTTTTAAACAACTCTGAATGACATTTTTTATGTATTCTAATGTAACAAGTCTTTTTTGTTTCTATAGCAACCATTTACAAAGTCACATCCCCTTCCTCTTCTGAAACACACCCCTTTTTGAGACCTGCCCTCTGTGACCAATTGTATCTAGTGACAGCCTGGTCACATGATCTTCCCCACAGACCCTTGTCATTAATATGCAAATGCATTCCACTGACTGCAGAATACTCCTCTTCAGCCATTGCGTTAACCCCCAAGCCGAATCTTCGCCTATCGATCACAGGAGAACAGATCGATCGGCAACTAAGCTAATTACTTATCATTGTGTGCTTTGTATTGATGCTGGTTATAACTTTGCAGTAGTTTGAGAAATTCTTAACTCAAATTAGGCCCACCGTGTATTTATTGCACATTCAGCACAGCAAGGTTTGTTTGAAGTAACGCGACAATACTAATCAGATTAACACCTTCATTGCCAGAAAGGGCCAACAACATGTTGCACTGACTCTCCGTTGGGCACATGAATATAGCTCAAAGGTAGTACAGTACCTCTGTCAGCGTGGGCTATAGGAACTGATGAGCATCTCCTGTAAGGGCAGGTCCAGGCCTTTACAGCAGGACTCTTCCCCTGGCGGACTGCACAGAGCCGCTCTGTGGCTTGTGTACCCCATCCTGCTCATTTCATACCACTCACCTACATAGTTTTTCCCACTGAAACTCACTTGTAAGTTCAAGTAATGTCAATCTACAGCTGTTATTAATTCTTGCAAAATGTTGGGATAATCATTTGCAAGTTTTTAAATGCATCTAAAAAGGACATTATAATACTAAGCACGTGGCCCTAATACTCCTAAAGGTTTTCTGACCCAGCCCCTTTGGAGTTAGGCCTCGGGCATGGTCAGCGCATAAGGCGCGCTGCTGCTCGGCACTGAGCCCCTGCAGCCGCAATGAAAGCGGCTTTAGCAGGGGCTCGCGCACGCGTCCGCACGCTTGGGGAAGCGTGTGTCGCAGTTTTCAAATTTGGCGCT
The DNA here is from genome assembly GCF_040206685.1 of Ascaphus truei. Lineage (NCBI taxonomy): Eukaryota > Metazoa > Chordata > Amphibia > Anura > Ascaphidae > Ascaphus > Ascaphus truei. Next base: position 26,271,726 of record NC_134485.1, on the reverse strand, counting down.
TGCCGGAGCGCAGGGCCGGTCACGTGAGCGGTTCGCCCAATGAGGGCGAACCAGCTCCGTGACGTCACTGGCCCGCCCCCGACACGCCCACGGACGGCACACTGTGTAAGTCCAGGGAAAGCACCGCTTTCCCTGAGCCTCAGCGCGCCTCAGCCCGGACAAAATCACTATGTCCCAGGCCTTATAGTTGAAGAGCCCTGATTTACAGTATCCTAATGATGTACTAGGTGGTACATCAGGGGCACTTGCTCGTTTCCCAGGGGAAGAATCGGGCTGATCGGATAGGCCAGCTCGATCCAAATACCTGTGGTGCCCCCAAGGGGGCGTCATGTGACCGTTTCAGGAGCGGTCACACAACATGACATGGACCCCAGGCCCTGTTAATAGTAATAAAGCAATATACTATATGCAGACATTACTATTTTGGATTTATTTATCTATTTCTTTGTTGATCAAACCGGTCGGCAATCTCTCTGCTGCTGTATTGTTCCAAGGTTCAACTGATGGGATCAGGAGACCGGCAAGGAAGCGCTTATCTCGGAGGCCCAGGTACACTAAGGTCTGCTATTTAATGTGACGTTGACCGAAACGAAGGTCATGTTTATAGTAACGCTTACCCACTGAAGTGAATAACAGAACGTTACCCCAATTTTACGCTTTTAAATAATGTAGCGTTTATTTTCACAGCTGGTAGTGAGAATGAGATGCAAAGGAGGCGTTCCCCATAAAGCCGCTTATCCAGCAAGCTTCGTTAGAGTTACTCCCATGAAGACCCGGAAATATGGCATTTACAGAGCCTGGATGGGTGCAACACCGCAGTTAAATCATACCCAACAGATAATTATTGACCTCTCCTTTCCTCTCTTTAACTTTGTCTTCCTAATACTCCTGAAACAGGAGTTTAGATAAAGACATTTAACGGCACATTACTGGACGTCAACGCAATGTTGTGCTACAATACCCTGACGCTGCTCTTACGCTCAGAACAGCTGTTGTGTTTGCATATAATGAGGTGGATTCACATTAACCTCAGAGAAAATTATATCCATTCCTACAGAGCTTTGGTTCTGGAGATGTTGAGAGATGGCAACCTCTAAGAACCCAAAACTGGTGAGATTTGGGGGTACTGGGCCACAAAATGGCATTTTAATGGAAAAGAGTGAATTTGTTTTTTTATCAGTGACACTCCATTGAAGTTTATGAGAATCTGGATGCTAAAAATCAGTGATCTGTCCTCTGCTTTCATACTGTGGACCAGGGGAGCGCAAGATTTGACTAATTATATATATATATATACCGTATTTCCTCGATTGTAAGACGCACCATCGATTTGGCCCTTACAAATCGAGGAAAATTACTTTTTCACTCTCCATGTTTCAGGAGAGGTCCCATGTCAGCGGAGGATAAAGCGGGCAACAGCGGCATGAGATGTCCAACGTCTGCAGATGGTTGAAGATGGACAGCGGGCGGGAGTGCGGTGGCGGGACAGTTCCCAAGTCTGCAGTTGAATGAAGATAAGAAGACAGCAGCCCGGCGTGCGATGGCGGTGGCGGAAAGAGATCATGATAACAGAAGAGGTGAGCAGGAGTAGAGCGGCATTGGGGAACAGCTTGGGAGGTGCACACTGCAACACCGGAAGTTGATCGGTGTCTGACTTCCGGTTACAGTGTGCACCTCCCAAGCCGTTCCCCTATGCCGCTCTGCTCCTGCTCAGCTCTCCTGCTATTATGATCTCCTGCCTCCGCATGCCCGCCCGCTGTCTACTTATCTTCATTCATCTGCAGACTTGGGACCTGTCCTGCCGCACACCTGTCGCACTCCCGCCACCTGCTTCATCCTCCGCTGACATGGGACCTCTTCTGAAACATGTTAAGTGAATAGAGGGGGTTAGTACTGTAGACACTATTTTTTTTAAAAATACATTCAGTCTAAGACGCACCCCGATTTCAGACATGTGAAAATTGCAACAACAAAAAAAGGTGCATCATAGAATCGAGGAAATAGGATACAGGTAGTCCTCGGTTATCCGACACAATGCGTTACTCAAAATGGCGTTGTAAAGCGAAACGTTGTAAAGCGAAACACGTTTTCCCATAGGAACACTGTTTAAATGAAAGGTTCCGTTCCTGAAAGCATTTTTAACACTAAAATACACCAAATATTTTATGCAGGCAATAAGATATGCAGCACACACATAAATTATATAGTGTATATACTGTATTATATATATATAATATAACATAATAAATAATATATTATATAGTATATTATATAGTATAATATTATACAGTATATATACGCTCTTACGACGCTTTGCAACGTTGTTTATGTGAATATGTATATATATATACACACATACACAACGTTGCAAAGCGTTGTAAGAGCGTTGGATAAGCCATTTTGGCGTTGTAAAAATGAATATAGGTATGCATTGCATAGCTTCAGCACAGGTGGCTCAGTTTAAGACTGAGAATGCAGAGAGGATTATAGGCACACAGTAATCATGGTAACAGAGGTAGACTGTCGGTGCTCGTGGAGATCGGGGAGATCCTGCACTACCCCAGGGAGATCACAGAGGAGGGGACCAGCCAGGCACACGGTCTTGCAAACGCGATGGTTTAATAGCACATCCAACGTTTCCACTGCATACGCCGTCTTTGTCACAGGGAGCCCTCACCTGGACCGTGCACCTGGCTGTTTTCCTCCTTCAGTTGAAGACTGAGGCACCTGTGCTGGAGGATATCCTGAATACCTCACCTGTTGGTAGCTCTAGAGGACTGGGTTGGCCACCCCTGTATTAAAATACTGGGCTACTAAGGGTTAATTGTAGCACACGTGGATATGAGACCTTTTGTGTTTTATTTGTAAGGTGTTTGTGTTGTATGTTAATCCCTTGGCTGCCTGAAGGTATTCCTTTGCAATACCATGGTGGCCTCAGGCATTAAAAGGTGTTGAATCATTTCTTGCCCAATCCTATCACATAAACCTAGATGTAGCAGGGATTATTGCACCGCTGGCGAGTTATTCTGGGATATTCTGCGTTATGTCGTATAATCCTACAGATAATCTGGCCTAGAACGGGTTGTTCTGCATTATCAGCGAGTTTAACAATATTGGCTACATCTGTATGGTATAAAGTGCGATATTTCCCCCTCTACAGCTTCATCAGTAGCGTGGATTCATGCTATTTTCCATGAGCCAAAATAAAATAAAAGGAGTATGGTGCACTCAACAATGAAAAAATATACATACAGTTTTACTGGCGCTGCTGGTTCAAGGATTACCTGTCAGGTATATTCCAGGGCAATACTAAGGAAAAGAAGGATCCAACGCTCTACGGTTTTCTAAATAAAGCTAATTTATTGTGCCACACAACGTTTCGACCAATAGGTCTTTCTCAAGTGACTAGGCATGAAACAACGGAGGATATATACCCCCAACCAAAGACAATACAACAGATGAAAACAGGTAAAAAAAAAAAAAAAAATCACCCCAGCTGACCCCAATCCGTCTCCCCTGATTAGTCTGATCAACATGCTTATTCCTTTCAGTTCGTGAGCTCCGTTCCGGTTTTGCGTTTCAGTGACATCATCTCAGCTCCTGATTGGACTCCTTTGTGTCCCTTGTCTTCTGCGCATGCGTTATCAGCGCTTGCGTGCCAGCGTCCTCTTCTTCCGCGTTCCGGCTAAATCTGACGTCGTCTGCCCCGTCAGGATTGGTCCTCCTCTTCTCGCGATGATTTGGGGGCTGCTCACGCGTCCTGTGAGTTAGTAAGCCTTCCCTCGTCTATGCTTTGCGTCTCGGATATGCATCCTGCGTCCTCAGTTGCCAAGGGTCCTGTGACGGCATCATTTTCTTCAGCTCTCCCTCTTTTTAAAGTGCCACGATGTATAGTCTGGCTTTTCTCAAGTGATCTTTCTGTCCTTGATATGCATGGAAAGAATGTCATATGTAATCAGGGGTGACGTCCAAAATGTGTACCAGTGATAATAGTAAGTGCTTAAAAGTAGTAAAAATTAAAAACTTCAGAATGCTTGTCAATCTGCCCTGCTGCTTACTCACATGAAAGATCAGTCCTTGCTAGAGAGACCATAACAACAACACCAGCCATGCAACCTGTAATAAGAGCCCTATCTTCTTTTAAGAAAACAGTTAAATGATATGTAGTCGTTTAAACCTCTAGGATGTACCGTATCTAGAAAGTATGTCTCCCGCTGTAATAAAAGTGTGTCAATATCAGAACCTGTCGATTTTTCTTTTTATGTGCTCAATGCCCATTAAACGAAGGGATGAGACTGGATGTTTACAGTCTATACAGTGGTTAATAAAAACAGTATTTTCTGATTTATTGTTTATTATGCTTTTATGCTCAATAAATCTAGTCTTCAGACTCCTGTTTGTTTTTCCCACGTATAGAAGGCCGCAGGGACATTTAACGATGTCCACAACATGTGTAGTTGTGCAGGTAATACGTGTATTGATTTTGAATTTAGCACCACTTCTTGGGTGACTAAATAAATTCCCTGTCATTAAACTATTGCAAACTGAACATTTAAAACATTTGTAACAGCCTGGTTTTAGGTCACTAAGGAAGTGCGATCCTACATAATGCCCTTTTTTTATCTGCTATAATAAGAATATCCTTCAGGGTTTCACTCTTTGATAAGCAAATCTAGGGGTTTCCCTGCAGATTTGACTTAATGTTTGTGGAAGAAAGGAGTTCCGGCACCACAGCCAGTGACAAATATTAAAGGTACTTCCGGGTTCGTAGAAAAAAACTTTATTGAAGCCTCACAAACACACGGCTACACCACGATCTCCCCCTCAACGCGTTTGACGCTATGGAACAGTGCTTCGTCTTGGAGTGGGGAGACGTGGTCTGAGCCTGCACATTTAAAGTAAAAAAAAGCCCGCGAAAACGGACTAGCATATTAACCCCTGATATACATGACTTTTTTTTCAATATACAGCAAACATCAAATCTTATTCATTAGACTCAATATATCTTCAGACATTAGTTCACACATAATTATATTACTAAAAATGCCAGATATGCTTTGTTGTAGTAAAGTATTGTCAGGGATATATAAAAAGCAACCTTTGCAATATTTAACCAAAATTCTGACATCTTGGGCTGTATTAGGAAAAATATAATAAACTATAAGCACAGTTTATTAGGGTAACTATCACCTATATCTCAGTGTCATATTCATATAGCACATAGAGCATAATTTAACTGATTCAAAATATATATATATATATATATTTTGTCCAAGAATAACGGGAAGGGGGGGTGGGGGCAACGGTGAAAAGGGACGGAAGAGAAGGGGTGACCGCAAGGGCAGAGCAAAAAATACATTAAAACTAAATCATTAATAAATATAATCAATGATTTAATCTAATTGCATAATATTGAATAATAAAACAGTCGTATAATGTACAGATGTCAAAGGAAACAACGCAGGTCCCATTCAACGTTCAGTCCATTGGGTTGCAGTGTTTTTAGCGTATAGATCCAGTGTACTCCTCGCTGGTGCAAGAGTTTGATCCGATCCCCTCCCGTGGGGGTAATGGGATATGTTCAAGTGCTATACACTGTAATGATCCCACTGAACCCAATGGACAGGTGTTGAAGTGTATTGATACTGGATTCAGCATATCCTTATTACGTATCAGCCTCAAATGCTCCAGAATACGAATCTTAAGGATTCTACTAGTGAGGCCTACATACTGTTTGCTGCATTTACATATCAATAGATAAACGACACATTCTGTTTGACATGTGATGAATGATTTGATTTTGTACCTGCGTGTCTCATCTCGGTTGGAAAAATGTGTGGATTTAGTCATGTTAGGACAAATTTTACATCGTCCACACTTGTATGAGCCTAATAATTTAGGAAACAAAGAAAAGATGTTGCCAGTTGACTTCTTTGGCCGTAACATACTGGGTGATAATGTATTCCCTAACGTAGCTGCTTTGCGGAATACCACGCGAGGGCCGGAGCACACCATATTATGGATCAAAAGATCAAGAGATAATGTACCCCAATGTTTCCAAATAATGGATTTTATTGCCCCTGCTTGCTCACTGTATCCCGTGATGAAGTAGGGTGCATCAGTGTTCTCCACGGGACATTTTTGTCTGGATTGGCTCTTATCCATGTTGATCAAAGACTCTATCGGTAGAGAGAGCTAGATCAAAAGCCTGATCAAGATCCATACCTGTATATCCTCTTGACAGAAATCTGACCTAATGTTTGGTCTGATTGCAGAATCTTCCAATGTTTTTGAATTGTTTGTTTAACAAATCTACTTGCTGACAAAAGTCATTTTTTCACTCTCCGCTTGTGTGTTAAACACCCGTGGTTCTTTTTTTTAAAGCTTTTTCCACCGTGGACATTTTATGTCCACGATCTAGTAACCTTGTTTTTATTTCTTTTATGGTTCTATCTAAGTGCAGAGGTCTGTCAACAATTCTTCCCGCCCTTATCTTCTGAGAATATGGTAACAGACCTCTGCACTTAGATAGAACCATAAAAGAAATAAAAACAAGGTTCCTAGATCGTGGACATAAAATGTCCACGGTGGAAAAAGCTTTAAAAAAAGAAAAACTGGGGTGATTTTTTTACCTGTTTTCACCTGTTGTATTGTCTTTGGTTGGGGGTATATATACTGGGCTTATCCTCCGTTGTTTCATGCCTAGTCACTTTCCATGAGCCATCACTCATTTGTATCGCTAGTGCTATTTAATGAGGCAACATATTTTTCATGTGTGTAAATTAGGTAAATTGAACTACCCATTTAGGTATAAACAATTCTTGGCTGCGCGTAAAGTGCCGGCGACAGCAACATCGCGTCAAAACAAATGTATTGACGCCGTCACATGCGCTTATAGGTAGGTGCGATGTCTTGGTCGCGAGCACTGGAAGTCACTTCAATTTGTTTTTTCCAGCGACCGCAGCATTGCCGGCACTATAAGTCATTCTAAAAATTCAAATCGCCGCAATCCAATTTCTTCATCAAGCCAAATAGTGACGTATTCCTCCGCTTCAGCACGATGTTGCAATAAGATGATGCTGATAATTAGAATGAATAAAAGTGTTAAAAAGCCATCAGATAAATTGATCAAATATTGGGAAAACGCGGCTTGTCCTGTAATTCTAGTCCCATTTTTCTGCTACAGATCCATTGAAGAGAAAGGAGTGGCCCAATGGAAAAAGAACTAGCTTTCAAATGGAAAATATCATTACAGCTGTGGGAGCTGGCTTTATTTGACATTGGGTAGGTCACTTTAATGCTCTATGCTTCATGCACTAAACTTTGCATAGAGCACCTTCTAGAGCAGGGGTGCGCAAACTTTTCTGTCTGCGCCCCCCTGCCTGTCTCTCCCCCCCCCTTACCTCGACACCGCGGGATCATGTGACGTTGCGTTGCCATGTTGACGCGTCGCCCGAAGCCGATTGAGACAAGGTAAGGGAACTTAAGAGGCCTTGGGCGGCCCTCCGGCATTTGAATTAAAAGCATTGGGGAACAGCCTCTAAGCGCCCCACCCTGGAAATCTCGTAACCCCCCCTCCCCGTTTGCGCACCCCTGGATTCTATAGTATGTACAGTACTGTATATACGCTGATGCAGTGTAAAGTAAAACACTATTAAATGAAATCAACAGATTAAGCACACTAATACAAAGCGTTTTTATTATCTGAAATATATATACACATAAAAACTGAAAACATAAATCCAGACTTCCAGTTTAAAAGCAGACTTCAAAAACAATGTAAATGAGTGGTATTCAGTCATAATACAGTACATACCTACAAACCCCATCAATGCTGGGAGTGCCTTCCAAAACTATGGGGGCACCGTTTGTCAGCCACAAAACTGGTGGAAAACATGGCACCGGATTTATCAGAGACAATGCAGTTGAGAGTAAGGTGCGGTTGTCCAATACCAGTACTGCAGCTGGGAGACTCCGATAACACACACACAACCCCAGCTGTGCCGCAGGCCCCGGCCGAATGGAAGGGAGTTTGCCCAAAACTACCATTCTACCAGGCAAATGAACACAAAAGGAGAGACAGAAATCAACTACCCGACACTCCAAAACATGCATTAGGACTTGGCTTTTTCACGTCTTCATAACATCAAACATTGATACAAGAGAACCAGAGCCGTGACCTTATGAGAATGACTACACATGCTGTACAGCTTTAATACAAACAACTGTTCAGATACTGTAATACTCCCATCCATAAACAACACGAAAGGCACTGCATTACCCTTAAACTGACTGTTTCAAGCATGTAAGGTCAGCAGTCCACCCTCGTTCGTCCCTCGTATTTTCAGATTCACAGGTAGTACACATGTTAACATTTACAAAACGTCCAATAAATGGTAAATTATTCAACTGGTGAGCCAACTACTGTAGTAACAACCTTAACACAACAGCCTCCATCTTGGATTTGGCTACATTATTGCAGCAACGCTGCTTTATGGCTGCATGTGACTCCCTGCTCATCAGAATGGGTGTCACAGAGGCACTAAAGCAAGGTGCTGAAAAATGACAGGACATTGGTGGAAATGATGGAGGTCCTCATTGAATTTCATGCTCTTCGGCAAAGACAGAATTGCAACTACATACTAGTTTTTTTTAACGTGTTAAAGAAGGGAGGGCCTCTTCAACCATGCATTGGTAAGGATTGTTTTTCGTAGTATTGCCTTAACACCAACAGTTATAACACCCACCAAAAAAAAAAACATACCCACCCATTTACCCTAGTAAAGGTGATTCCGATGCATATGTAAAGTTAACAGAATTTGCACATACTAAATATCCTAATGTACTACAAACATTGTGCCTGTGAATAGAGAAGGTTTCTACTCCGAGCATATTTTTCCCGTGCAGAGATTGATGAAAGTACAGATCATACGCCCAAAAAGGTGACAAATGTTAACATCTGCCTCGTCAATTTGCTTTCAAAATACAGTACATACAGTCTACCCGGGAAATACAGTAGCGTCAAATCAAACATTGTAATAGGGTTTTTTTTTTCCAGGGTAAAAGAAGCATAGTCTTAAACATCCCTAGCATAATGAGAAACATTATCATCGTCTAGCCCACATGCAAATAAACATCGGGGGGAAAAAAAAAAAAGGATTGTCTGTGTTATTTCCCCCAGTTGTTGGGATATATAATAAAAAGGCTCCAACCTGAACGGTGGACAAATGTGCCATGTAAGAGAAGTGTGTACATATCTATAGCTATATAGTATACAAAGGTGTGTATATAGTATAGGCATTAATTTCATTCACACTAGAACATCCGTAGCTTAGGAAAGAGCCCTCAAAATCCCACGCTTATCAAAACAAGACACGTTTCAGGAAAAGAACATTAGCAAATGAAACAAAGTGCCTTGAACACATTATCTATTCATCTATTCTTCCCCCCCGATATCCCGCTCATCATTTATGTGGGAGATCAGAACAACCCATTAGAGATGCCTTTATTTCAAATCGCCGATCAGCGTATAGAAAAAAAAACAAAAACTAAAAAAAAAAACCACAGGCAAACGTCCTGGTGTTGTTCTGCCGGATCACATTTAAAATTCAGCTTCTACCTCTGCTGTCCTAAACTGTGACCTGCCTTTCCCACAGTAAATGTTGTTTCGTGGAGTACAGTATGGCTACCCACAATGCTAAGGAGCTTCACTTCAGCATAGGTGAATAGGCATGTACTCTGGTCTCTTGGTCTGAATCATTTTTGGTTTGGATTTTATCGTGCCGTCCTCGTCTTCCTCTACTTCTAGCTCGTTTTCAGGGTCGCTCTCGCACACGTGAACCACGACGCTCGGAGTGGTGTCGGTCGCGGCGTGTATTTCATACTGCTCTCCTGCAGACAAAGAAAAATAGTTTGAAATATACCATTTTTTTTTAAAGTTATATAGGAATTAAAGCAGCAATTCCCCCTAATTAACCACCTTTTATTTTTTTTAAATTGGGACAGGATAGAGAAACAGTCTAGTTTAAAGCTGCAGTTCAGTCAATATCCTGGATGTGTTTTTTTTTAATAAATCAGTTCTGTAGTAAGAAAAAATACTTTTAGCATTTTCTGTTTTTAAAAAAACAACTTTTAAAGACCAATTTTCTTGTATTCTATTTTAACAGCCATTTGCTAAGGCACTGCGCCTTCATGTCCTGTCACAAGCCCTGGCACACCCCTTTGTCAGCCCTGCCCTCCCTCTAGCACATGTCAGTGCAGGAGTGCTCATGAATATTCATGAGCTTCCACTGACAGACAAGCAGAATATAAACAGATCCCTTCACTAATTATGTCACCAAATTTCGACCTATCAATACATGGAGAACGAATTGACCTGCAGCTATACAGTTCTTTAGGTAATTAGAGATTGCACACATAAAACTATTGAAGTAAAAAAATAAATAAAATAAAAAAAGACTGAACTGCAGCTTTAATGCCTTTGGAACTGCTGTGCCCTCTATAACCTGCGGTGCGCCCCCGCACACTTTGTGGCGAGTTCCTGGGCATTGCATTTGGAAGTAGAGTCATTCTAGATCAGTGATTTCCAACCTTTTTTGTTTGGAGGAACCCTTGAAGTATTTAGAAAAATCTCGGGGACCCCCTATCTGGCTGACACATATTAGGTTCGACAGGGGTCAGTCACAACATTTCATACCTCACGAGCCACCTCTATTTCCCCCCCATCCATCTCACTAACTCTCCCCCCTCCCGCCTCGCATGTATATATCCCTTGCGTCTCACTCCCTCTTTTCCTCACTCCCTCCCATGCCCTCTCTTCTCTCACTCGACCCTAACCTTCCCTCAATTACCCCACTCTCACTCAATTCCACGGAACCCTGGTTGGGGATCACTGTTCTAGATAGTATCTAAGAAGAGCTGAGTTTACTGCAGCAAGATCAACTGAAATTAAACTCGTTAAGGGCTGGTAGTAACTGCAACACTGCATTCAGAGTTATGGACCCCTCCTTTTGTTTTTCTCCATAACCACCAATCTGCCCAAACAGACCACATGTAAACACGCTGCTAGTTACTGTACAGTACACGTGATATTGTAGTGTTGCTGTTTCAGCTTTGTTTACGCGCCCTCAGCAGCCTGTACTGTAGCAGGTCGTGTGCATTATATTGGCTGATCACAACATGCAGATCCCACTGCACTAAGCTGTGTACATTTAGCATCTGTTGCTCATCAGAAACAGCTTAATTAGCATCAAAATGCCCAGAAGCAATCTGCCCGGCAGTGCCTTAATGTGCAGCAGTACTCCCCGCAGTGCCTTCATGTGCAGCAATACTCCCTGCAGTGCCTTAATGTGCAGCAATACTCCCTGCAGTGCCTTAATGTGCCGCAATACTCCCTGCAGCGCCTTAATGTGCCGCAATACTCCCTGCAGTGCGTTAATGTGCCGCAATACTCCCTGCAGCGCCTTAATGTGCAGCAATACTCCCTGCAGTGCCTTAATGTGCCGCAATACTCCCTGCAGCGCCTTAATGTGCCGCAATACTCCCTGCAGTGCGTTAATGTGCCGCAATACTCCCTGCAGTGCCTTAATGTGCAGCAATACTCCCTGCAGTGCCTTAATGTGCCGCAATACTCCCTGCAGTGCGTTAATGTGCCGCAATACTCCCTGCAGTGCCTTAATGTGCAGCAATACTCCCTGCAGTGCCTTAATGTGCCGCAATACTCCCTGCAGTGCCTTAATGTGCAGCAGTACTCCCTGCAGTGCCTTAATGTGCAGCAATACTCCCTGCAGTGCCTTAATGTGCAGCAGTACTCCCTGCAGTGCCTTAATGTGCAGCAATACTCCCTGCAGTGCCTTAATGAGCAGCAGTACTCCCTGCAGTGCCTTAATGTGCAGCAATACTCCCTGCAGTGCCTTAATGTGCCGCAATACTCCCTGCAGTGCCTTAATGAGCAGCAGTACTCCCTGCAGTGCCTTAATGTGCAGCAATACTCCCTGCAGTGCCTTAATGTGCAGCAATACTCCCTGCAGTGCCTTAATGTGCAGCAATACTCCCTGCAGTGCCTTAATGTGCAGCAATACTCCCTGCAGTGCCTTAATGTGCAGCAGTACTCCCTGCAGTGCCTTAATGTGCAGCAGTACTCCCTGCAGTGCCTTAATGTGCAGCAATACTCCCTGCAGTGCCTTAATGTGCAGCAATACTCCCCGCAGTACTCCCTCATTCACCGCACAAATTCCTACACTGGCTTCCCATATCCTCTAGACTTACATGTAAAACCCCAGCTCTACATCCAAAATCGCTCAATGATGCTGCCCCCCTCCATACATCTCAGCCCTTATCCCCAAACATATCTCTAAATGCCCCCTCAGTTCTGCCCGCGACAGCCGCCTCTCCTCCTGACTTATCACCTCCTCTCATTCCTGCCTTCAAGACTTCTCCCGTGCTGCCCCCTCTCTAGCATTCCCTACCATGTACCATCAGACTCTCCGCTTTCAGACATTCACAAACACCTTTTTAAGGAAGCCTATCTGGCATACTCCTAACATCCACTAGCCCCATCGCTAGCAGCTGTCAGGCTGGACCAAACTCCATGCCAACATCCCCTAACATCCCCACCTCCTCACCTTAATAGATCCAGCAGTGGAGCTACACCACCCTCCATCCTGACCTACACTCCACCCCACAACCAGCAGCTACTTTACCTTTTGTTTCAACATTGTCCCTCATTCCTTCTAGACTCGGCTCTCAGGCCTCGTTCAGGGTGCTGGCTTCGGAGGGAGGGCGTGCTGACGTGCGATACAATGTATTTAAATTGAACTGTGGTTGTCAGGGTAGCAGCTGCCCTGTCTCCGAAGTACGGAGTTGACGCTGGCTACAGTTTCAATAAACAAGCCAAGTCGTTTTTTGAAGCTGCAGCAGCGTCACTGGGACCTCGGCAGCCAATGAAATCATTCTTGAGAATGATTTCAAGACTGCAACTTGGATCCCTAACCTCAGTTTTGTATCCCCGCCCCCTCCACTCCTGAAAAAGTCTGCTGGGGAGGATGAACACACATCGCCCAGCAGACTGCCGCCTGCCCTCACGAACGCCCGCCCTCCAACTCCTGCCTCTGGCACCCTGAACGAGGCCTCAGGAGCAGCCCTCTCATTACCTTCTGTACCTGTTTGTGCTGGTCTGTCCTTACTTGTAGGCCATTCAGTATTTGATGTTACTCTGTCCCCCTAATGTACCACACTGTGGAAAGGGCTGGTGCTTTAGGCTAAGATTATACTCCTTACTTGCGCGCGCGACGGACCGCATAGCCTCGCGCACGCCTGCAGCCCCAGCGATCTGTGAACTGGGCTGCGGGAGATTGGGGAGGTGTGGCGGACGCGTCACAAAGCTGGTTTGCCCTCATTGGCTGAACCGCTCACAAAACGCCACACGGCCCGCGCTTCAAAAGACAAAATTTTTGCTCTCTTCAAAACGTGCCGGTCAAAGACTGAGCCACTGATTGAGCCACCTGTGTTGAGGCAGGGATACCCTGAAAACCTGACCTGTTGGGAGGGGAAGGGGTCTTGAAGACTGGAGTTGAGCTCCCCGCTGCACACAGATACTGGTAATGATTGGAGAACCGCCTGCTTATTCAGAAGTGGGAACGGAAACCTTTTTGTGGAAGAGCCATTATGTATTTGAATTGAATGCAAATCTCTCCACGGTTTTATACCTGTTCAACACAGCGATCCTTTTAGCTCCAATCTGAGTCACATTTGCATGACCGAAAGTCTGTCTTGTCAACAAGTTTCACCTTCTCCCACCTCCAGGCACAAAATCGGAGCGTTGCGGTCCCCAACAATAGGCCTTTTTAGAGCCTCAGATTTTCCTCGGAAGCGCGTTCCGCAATGAAACCCAGCATGCTCACATTAGCTCAAAGACGAGGCGTTATCCATGAGGTTTGTCATGGGATATTTCTCCCCCCCCCACCCCCTCAGCATATTGTGGGCGAAATGTGATCTTCTCCAGAAACAGAAGAAACTTGGGCCTGTTACAAGCTAATCACATCAGCTATTTCTGCAACGTGTACCTGCAATTTTCTGTTTCAGTAAGTTCCTCTTTCCACACGCGGAAAACCCGAACGCTGCATTAAAGCTGCAGACCAAGCAATATCCTACATGTGTTTTTTTTATTTTTTTAAATGCTACAACTCTGAATTACATTTTTAATCTATTATAATGTAACAAGCATTTTTTGTTTCTATAGCAACCATTTACAAAGTCACATCCCCTTCCTCTTCTGAAACAGGCTCTGGCACACCCCTTTTTGAGCCCTGCGCCAATTGTATCTAGTGACTGCCTGGTCACATGATCTTCCCGACAGAACTTTGCATCTTGGGTCCTTTTCTGCTGCACTGACAGTCATTTAGGGAACCCCCGAGCTGAATCTTCACTGATCGATCACAGGAGAACGGATCGATCGTCAACTTAGCTAATTACATATAGTGTGGATTGTATTGATGCACATATTAAAAGGGGAAAATGACAGCTTGGACTGCTGCTTTAACCAAAATATCTGCAATTTCCTTTAAATTAAAAAAAAAAAAAAAAAAAAACACATCCCAGAAGTGTCTTGTACAACTCGTATTGCGAAAATAAACAGTCAGTGCAGGAGCCCTCAACAAACACCAACTCATTTAAAGCTGCCGTTCAGGCAATATTCTGCATGTGTGGTTTGTTTTAATAAATCAGTTCTGTAGTAAGAAAAAATACTTTTAGCATTTTCTGTTTTAAAAAACAACAACTTTGAAAGACCAATTTTCTTGTATTCTATTTTAACAAGCATGCTTGTTCCTATAGCAACGATTTACATTCCCCATATTTAAAGATGTCGCCAAACTTTGCCGATCAATAGACGGAGAACGAATTGACCGGCAGCTACGCAGTTCTTTAGGTAATTAGAGATTGCCCACATGAAACTATTGAAGTAAAAAAAAAAAAAGACTGAACTGCAGCTTTAAAGTAGCAATATTATGCATGGAAGTCATTCATTTTACTGCACGCACTTGTGCCAATACCGATTAACCCTGTCAATGCCCTATTGAAATACACTGTACGTCATGTAAAGTGGCACGTGTGTATGCACTTGTTAGGGGGGGCAGGCATTTGTGATAACTGAAGAGGACCCTCCCATAACTGGAAGGGGTGGTGTGGCCGGCCGGTGGGTCCCCTCCCGATGACACGATCGCTCAGGAAAGTGGTCATGTGATCGCTCGTGCCAGAGGGGTCCTGTTTTCAGCACAGGTGGCTCAACCAGTCCCTGCTTCAGCACAGGTGGCAGTCGAAGATTGAGCCTCTGATTGAGCAACCTGTGCTGAAGCTGGGATATCCTGAAAACATGACTGGGGGGGGGGGGGTTAAGAGGGCTCTAGGGCTGGGGTTGAGCGCTCCTGCTCTATTCTGCAAGAAAAAGGGGCCGGAGCTGATAGCAAGCCATGGTTTTCTTTTCCTATCCTGCGGTTTAAGCTACATTCATGGTGCAATAGTAAGGACAGACCCCTTTGTAACATGAACTCGCTTTCTTTCAAAAAGAAGTGGGGTGTTACAAAGTTGTGCCTGGATTTTCAGCGTTAGCTCAGGAACACGTTGCTTGATTTCCTTTAATGCCCCAGACTTTTTGCTTCTCCTCCGCAGTCTCAGATTTTAGTTGCACCGAGCGTGCGTTTGCATTTGTAACAATACCGATTTGTTCATTGAAGTTTCACTATCTAAACCAGGAGTGGCCAACTCCAGGGGTTGCAGTTGAAGACAGTGGGGGTTATGCACAAAGATAAGTGTTTTTAAGTGAGATAAATGCTTTATGGCACAATTTATGGAGCTAATTTTATAGCAATGACTGTGTTTTTATGATAAAAAGCCTTTTAAGCGCGATACTGCAGTGTTATCACTGCTTTGTGAATCGCGCTGCACGCAATATTGAGAAATAAAGGCATTTATCTCACTTAAAAACACTTATCACTGCTTTGTGCATAACCCCCTGAGCCTCTGATCAAGGCACCGGGGCTGAAGCAGGGGCTGAATGAGCCACCTGTGCAGAAGCTATCCTGAAAACCTGGCCTGTTGGTGGCCCTTCAAGACTGGAGTTGGCCGCCCCTGATCTAAATGAAGAAACCTAGTACATCAATAAAATGCCACGTGCAGCTAAGGCTGCAGAGCCACGCTTGGTGTACCACGCAGTGCTTCATACCTGGGCCAAGTTTCGAGATGGCGTACAACAGATCGTAGTTGATGACCGGCGTAGCGTCCTCTGCCTGCTTCCAGCCCACAGGAGGAGAGGCGGGCGGGGAAATTAAAAACTGCTTCTCCGGTTTCGGCGGCGCCAAGTACGAACTTCCGATGTGCAGCGTCTGGGGCGAGAAACACAGCGTGATAATACCGCCAACCCTGTATGAGCCACAGTGTAGACCAGGGGCGGCCAACAACAGTCCTCAAGAGCTACCAACAGGTCAGGTTTTTAGGATATCCCTGCTCCAGCACAGGTGGCTCAATCAAAGACTGAGCCACCTGTGCTGAAGCAGGGATATCCTGAAAACCTGTTCTGTTGGAGACTGGAGTTGGTTACCCCCTGGTACAGATCAAGGGGTCACTGACCATTTCCAGACTCGTGTACTCCTGTTGGACAACTCGCCCCACTAATTTAACAAGTAGCATTTCCCCCAATCTCACAAGTAGAGATTTCCTGCAACTCAATCCAGGAACCCCCATCATACTCTCCCGTGTCCCCCTGATGGGAGATACCCCCCGCTTACATTGCCACAGGTGTGTATTTAGCGCAGCATTTACTCTGGCCCGTTCCGTTGTGGGGTTTTAATTAATGCCGCCGTTCCTAACTTTTTAGGCAATGCGATTACCTACGCTGCCGATCGATGGGGTCTCCCGTGACGATCCTGCTCCCCAGGGCACCCAATAAGGCCGCGTGTTTCAATAGAGCAGGGGTGACACACTCCAGTGCTCAAAGGCCACCAACAGGCCAGGTATTAAGGATAGCCCTAAAACTTGACCTGTTGCTGGCCCTAGCGGGCTGGAGTTGGTCACCCCTGCAACAGAGAAAGTGCCGTGGCTTCCTAAATAGTGGCTATAGCAACCCAAGGACACGCAATACATTAAAGGACAAAGAGGATATATCTGTTTTTTTTTTTTTTAAATGCTTACTTCTTTTAACCCTTTATCTATGTATATATATATATATTGTCAGATACAGTAAAAAAACAAAACCCTGCAATGTTTCATACGGGGGGCAGTAATATTGCATTATATTTCCATGAACCTATATTAAACATATTATACACATATTTCACACATACTTTCATGATACATCCTCAAGCAGGGGCAGCCAACTCGAGTCCTCAAGGGCCACCAACAGGTCAGTTTTTCAGGATATCCCTGCTACAGCACAGGTGACTCAATCAACAATTGAGCCACCTGTGCTGAAGCAGGGATATCCCGAAAACCTGACCTGTTGGGGGGGGGGGGGGGAGGGTGGAGTCAGGGGGGGCAACTGCAGTGCTCAAGTCCCCCCCCCCAACAGGTCAGGTTTTAAGGATAGCCCAGCACAGGTATCTCAATAAGTGTCTCAGTCTTCTACAGCCACTGATTGAGCCACCTGTGCTGAAGCTGGGATATCCTTAAAACCTGACCTGTTGGGGGGGGTGTTATGAGGACTGGAGTTGAGAAACCCTGCACTAAGTGAACACACAACAAATCTCTACAGTACATTAAACACACACAAAAACCCATCTGTGTCTATCAAATAAAGAAGCCAACCTGAGCAAAATACAGCTTGATCTCTTTTCCCAGGAACTCGGTCTTGTGCAGCTGTATTCGGGCCTCCGCTGCGGATAAGGGATTGCTGAAGTTAATCCGGACCCGCTTGAAGCTCTTGAAATACTGAAAGGTGGCGTCTTTGTCGTAGATCCTAAAGACAGATTCAAACTTGGCCTGAAAGACAAAATAAATAAAAATAAGATACACTTTTATTGCACAGCTTTCAGGCAAGTTGCACTAAGCCCCAACGCGTTGCTGGAGCGTCTGACAGCCAGGGGTTAATATCAGCTACAATGGCAACTTCCCATAACTTTTTGACTTGGTGATGTTCAGATTCCAGTATTTTGGATTGATACCAATGATATGTCATAGTCTCCAGTAACAGAGTAGTCTAGTACTCTGTGTGTGTCTCTCTCTCGTGTGTGCACCTGTCTCTCGTTCTCTGTGTGTGCGTACGTCTCGCTCTCTCTGCGTGCATGTTGCTCTCTGCGTGCATGTGTCTTCGCTCTCTCTCTCTGCATGCATGTGTGCATGTGTCTGTCTCTCTCTCTCTCTGCGTGCATCTCTCTCTCTCTCTCTGCGTGCATCTCTCTCTCTCTGCGTGCATCTCTCTCTCTCTCTCTCTCTCTCTCTCTCTCTCTCTCTCTCTCTCTGCGTGCATCTCTCTGCGTGCATCTCTCTCTCTCTCTCTGCGTGCATCTCTCTCTCTCTCTCTCTCTCTCTGCGTGCATCTCTCTCTCTCTCTCTCTCTCTCTCTCTCTCTCTCTGCGTGCATCTCTCTCTCTCTGCGTGCATCTCTCGTTCTCTCTCTGCGTGCATCTCTCGTTCTCTCTCTGCGTGCATCTCTCGTTCTCTCTCTGCGTGCATCTCTCGTTCTCTCTCTGCGTGCATCTCTCGTTCTCTCTCTCTCTCTCTCTCTCGTTCTCTCTCTCTCTCTCTCTCTCTCTCGTTCTCTCTCTCTCTCGTTCTCTCTCTCTCTCTCGTTCTCTCTCTCGTTCTCTCTCTCTCTCTCTCTCGTTCTCTCTCTCTCTCTCTCTCGTTCTCTCTCTCTCTCTCGTTCTCGTTCTCTCTCTCTCTCTCTCTCGTTCTCTCTCTCTCTCTCGTTCTCGTTCTCTCTCTCGTTCTCGTTCTCTCTCTCTCTCGTTCTCTCTCTCTCTCGTTCTCTCTCTCTCTCGTTCTCTCTCTCTCTCGTTCTCTCTCTCTCTCGTTCTCTCTCTCTCTCGTTCTCTCTCTCTCTCTCTCTCGTTCTCTCTCTCTCTCGTGCTCTCTCTCTCTCTCTCGTGCTCTCTCTCGTGCTCTCTCTCGTTCTCTCTCTCTCTCTCTCTCTCTCGTTCTCTCTCTCTCTCTCTCTCGTTCTCTCTCTCTCTCAGAATTTCCTGAAGTTAATAGGCAGATCATTTAACTAAAGCCCCAGTGACCACTTAACGTTTTCAGTCTGTTATCACCATGCAGCAGCTTATCGGAACGTATACAGACACATCTGAACTGAAGCGGCTTGCTTGACAGAAGGCACAAGGCTTTCAGTGCTGTATATTCACTACAATGCAACGGCCATCAATGATCATTAATGTCCATTTATTTGTATGGATAAACCCAATCACAGGAAGATGTGTGTAAGAGAGAGAGGTACACACACAGACATAAATGCACGGAAGCATAATACACGTTTAAGTACAGTCTCAGGCACACAAGTCCCCAGGGCTGGAAAAATGTAAATTAGAGGAAGGATGTGACAGGGACGTCTGTGGTCAATCCCCGCTCTGCTTCACAAAGTAGTTACCCCTTTGCTTTTAGAGCTATGCAAGGCATTGTGGGGCGCAACACTGGGAAGCATAGTGGTGATCAAGAGCTCGGCCGCTGAACACTTTCTGCGGCCGCTGAACACTTTCTGCGGCCGCGACCTTTGCTGTGCTGACCCCCGCGGTGGACGAATGGTGAAGGTAGGTAACGTTTTTCTAGCCCTACGAATCAAATAGGCAAATCTAGGCCTACTGTATATGGAAGCACGAATACCATGTAACGAAGACACTTTAAAGGGTTTGTCTCGCGTAACTTTGTTTCTACAACTAATCAGTATAACCGGCCTCCGGAGAAAGATTTATTCAGCCTGGAAGTAGCAGCGTGGCGTATTTGCATCTTGTTAAAATAAACACGCTTTCTTTTTCTCCTGCCCATACAATTCAAGCGTATCAGCGACCCGCACTTGTGTTGATCTCGCTTGCCCAACGATGGCTACGTACAAACAATGATCAAAAGAATTCACTTCTAGTTTTCAAGATGGACAAGCAGCCTTATGAACAAGAGACTTTAGAGATGGCAAAGACTTGGCTTATTTCACTTTCATACCCCTTTCTGGCTCCAGCACCTCACAGAAAGTGCGCTCGCTGTAGGAGCGTCCTGCTCGCCAGGGCCCAAACAATGTAGAAACAAACACTTCTAAACTTGCGGCACAAGCTACTTCAATAGCAACATTATTTATGACATAAAAACATGTTGAATGGCATAGGGGGGGAGAATAAAAAAAAACCCCTAACCACCACAATGCTATGACGCGTTTCGTCAAGTCATGTCACTTCCTCAGAGGGGGAGAGGGGAGATCATGTCACTTCCTCAGAGGGGGAAGATCATGTCACTTCCTCAGAGGGGGGAAGATCATGTCACTTCCTCAGAGGGGGACAGATCATGTCACTTCCTCAGAGGGGGAAGATCATGTCACTTCCTCAGAGGGGGACAGATCATGTCACTTCCTGAGAGGGGGACAGATCATGTCACTTCCTCAGAGGGGGAAGATCATGTCACTTCCTCAGAGGGGGACAGATCATGTCACTTCCTCAGAGGGGGAAGATCATGTCACTTCCTCAGAGGGGGACAGATCATGTCACTTCCTCAGAGGGGGACAGATCATGTCACTTCCTCAGAGGGGGAAGATCATGTCACTTCCTCAGAGGGGGACAGATCATGTCACTTCCTCAGAGGGGGAAGATCATGTCACTTCCTCAGAGGGGGAAGATCATGTCACTTCCTCAGAGGGGGACAGATCATGTCACTTCCTCAGAGGGGGAAGATCATGTCACTTCCTCAGAGGGGGAAGATCATGTCACTTCCTCAGAGGGGGACAGATCATGTCACTTCCTGAGAGGGGGACAGATCATGTCACTTCCTCAGAGGGGGAAGATCATGTCACTTCCTCAGAGGGGGACAGATCATGTCACTTCCTCAGAGGGGGAAGATCATGTCACTTCCTCAGAGGGGGAAGATCATGTCACTTCCTCAGAGGGGGACAGATCATGTCACTTCCTCAGAGGGGGGGAGATCATATCACTTCCTCAGAGGGGGAAGATCATGTCACTTCCTCAGAGGGGGACAGATCATGTCACTTCCTCAGAGGGGGGGAGATCATATCACTTCCTCAGAGGGGGAAGATCATGTCACTTCCTCAGAGGGGGGAAGATCATGTCACTTCCTCAGAGGGGGGGCAGATCATGTCACTTCCTGAGAGGGGGACAGATCATGTCACTTCCTGAGAGGGGGACAGATCATGTCACTTCCCGAGAGGGGGGCAGATCATGTCACTTCCTGAGAGGGGGGCAGATCATGTCACTTCCTGAGAGGGGGGGCAGATCATGTCACTTCCTCAGAGGGGGGGCAGATCATGTCACTTCAATTTAAAAACACTGTTTTTTTCTCCCCACCTATTTACACATATCACTTTTGCCCTAGAGGAGATTGCCCCATTAACATCATGCTTGCATGTCTGGATTTTTGCATACATATACTATAGAACTATTTTTGGGGTGTGGGTACTGTACATACAAATGCAGTAACCTACATACATAACCATAATGTAAACATGTATAAACCCAGAGAGTGCCGCCCCTCCCGTTCCATATATGCTCCCACTGATACAAACCCGCTTAACTTTCCGTATTTTAAACTGTTTGATGTGCAGAATTAAAACCATATAAGCGATCTACCTCCCAGAATCCTCATTGCACAGACCCGCTCTGATAATAACAGGTTTTACTGCATTCATAGACACATTCTCACTAAAGCAACTGCCAATCTAATTCCCAAATGGTCTCCCTGAGAATGAGGAACGCATTAAGCACTTTGTTCTGTGTGCAACTAAATGTATTTGGAATATGCTCTTGCTGTGCACTGCTCTGGAGATGAACATAAATCACTGCTTCGTAACCCAAACTGCACTTATTTAAAGAGGTGAGGACAAATTGTATGTAGACACTCTACAATAAATTAGTACTTTTTCCAGCATTGCAGCTGTCAGTTTCCTTCTTGGAAAGAAAAACAGCTATCACTTGTCCGCTGTGGAAAGAATGGCACACTAAAGTGTACAAGAAAAGAGCCAAGAATGTCCTCTTCAGTTTCAGATCTTTCCCTGTAACGGATGTGGCGGGAGAAAGAAAAACTCATCGTGATCACATTATTATCATTGTGCACCAGCCTGAGAGTATACAGACAATGTGACAGGGAGGCTTAATGCACTAACAGGCCACTACGCATAGAGGGAACATGTTAATGAAGATATGGCCAAAGAGCTTACAATCTAATAGTATAATGACAGGCATGTAGGACTTGGAGAAGTAAATAAATGTAAGTGCAACGTGTGTGTGTGTATTTATTTATTTGTTTGTTTTTTTAGTTATATAGAGCCCACAGCGTCCTCGGCGCTTTACAAAGACAATACAGAACAGGGAATTATAGTACAACAAGCGCAACTACGTCAGACAATAGGAAAGGAAATCCCTGCTTACAATCTAAGTGATGTGTTGGGAGACTTACAGAGACAGACGATGAGAGAATAAGTGCAGCAGATGGCAGTGCACGGCCATCATTCATACATACATACATGTGCATATGGAGATAAGTGAAAGAGGTGTCATTATTGGTTTAACTCTAACACACACACACACACACACGTATATACACGTATATGTATACACACACACACACAGCGCTTTACAGAGACATTTTGCAGGCACAGGTCCCTGTCCCGTGGAGCTTACACTCTATGTTTTTGGTGCCTGAGGCACAGGGAAATAAAGTGACTTGCCCAAGGTCACAAGGAGCCGACACCGGGAATTGACCAGGTTCCCCTGCATGAAACTCAGTGCCAGTCAGTGTCTTTACTCACTGAGCAGCTCCTTCTCCCATTTATGCGTATACGTGGTGTTTAAAATGTAAACAAAATGTATGGTGCCGTCTGAATAGCTCCTAAATGTATTTATCTGTTCAATAGGATAAAAAAAAATAAGAATAATAAGAACGATTTAATAATAAATGTAATATGCACACATTATTACAGGAGCAAATATTACTTGAAGTACTTTCTCTTGGTGAAGTCATGTGACCTCATTGCCCTGTTTTATCAAATATTACTCAGCCTAAAGTACCTTTTGTTTTTAGAGAAAACAAGAGTAAAAATAAGCACAGTGATGATTAATTATGTAACCATGAATGATACATCCATAGTGCATGTATTATGACTAATGCATAATGTATTTCCCAATGTATCCACTAGAGGGCCCTCCCTCGTGTATTTTTGCAGCTTTTGGTATTTACCTAATTACGATTACATTGTTATACAAGTTAGGAACAGGTCTGACATTTACTTGATCAAAGCACACGCATTTATTGTGCTAAATTGACAGCTTTTCTTCTCATCTAGAATTTAGGACATCTTTTCTGCTACCAGACGCCCGTCCTATACAATAAACTTAAACTGGTTTCTTCGGGGTGCAGGGACTGTACATACAAAATCCGTAACATATATAAGGTGTACATTACGGTAATTGTATAAACCCAGGGGAGCTGCAGTCTCCAATATCTTGCATTAGACATACATAGATAAACAGGGAGGCTTTAGATACCTAGAATCCCTCACACTTTTTCACGCAGATAATAGGAGGCGGAATGATGCACAGATACAGCATTTGATAGACCAACCGCAACATGTTATAACTCCTCCCATCGACGCGCTCCAAGGCTGAAGCGGATCCCGAGGGGGGGGGGGGCACAATTGGAGCAGAGCACGGTGGCCTAGAGACATTGCTGCAAGATGAAAATGCCTCTTAGAGACACCTCCGCTCTGATGTTGCAAATTGATAACAATACATCAGGAGTGGCCAACTCCGGTCCTCTTGGGCTACCAACAGGTCAGGTTTTCAGGATATCCCTGCTTCAGCACAGGTGGTTCAATCAGTGGCTAAGCCTTCAACTTCGACTGAGCCACCTGTGCTGAAGCAGGGGTATCCTGAAAACCTGAACTGTTGGAGGCCCTTAAGGGCTGGAGCTTGCCACCGCTGCCCAACATGATCAGCAGTGCAGATTGGCAGCTAAAGGTTTGAGGACTCGTGTCCTTGGGAGATGGGGAATTCAGGTTGTCAACGGATACATTTGTCTCTAATTCTCTTTCTGGATAATCTACAGACAGAAGAAATATGTATGAGAAGTGTGTTGCTATCCTTATGAAGTCTTGGTCTGCTTGGTATTGTGATTACACAACAAGTTTAAATGCAGGATAAACCATGGAAAGTCATAATCCTAAATAAAAGAGAAATAAATGTAGGATGCTATAGAGTACAGCTATGTACATAAGCTTTGCACTAAAGTCAAAAATGTTGCATGAACCAATGTGATAAAAAAAAAATCACGTCTCTTCAGGGAAAGAACACGCCAAGCACTGCAAGTAATAATGCAAGTTACATCATTGAATGTTCCCCAGTCATATTTCTTAAACGTAATAATAATAATAATAATAATAATAACAATCATAGCATGTTCTTGTATAGCGCTGCTAGTTTTACGTAGCGCTTTACAGAGACATTTTGTAGGCACAGGTCCCTGCCCCGTGGAGCTTACAATCTATGTTTTGGTGCCTGAGGCACAGGGAGATAAAGTGACTTGCCCAAGGTCACAAGGAACCAACACCAGGAACTGAACAGGCTCCCCTGCTTCAAACTCAGTGCCAGTCAGTGTCTTTACTCACTGAGCAGCTCCGACTCCCATAATCTCATCTGTAAAACAAAGCAGTGGTTATCTTCACAGCATTAATAAGTAATGGTTGATTATAAGCAGCCTTACCCTGGTTTCACTTTGATAGAAGACCTCATTCTCAGCCACACAGGCCACCAGAGAAGCAAAACTGTAGTTAAAGTTTCTAAAATGCATTGTGTGTCTGTGTGTGTTTTCCAAGAGACGGAGGTTGACGAGTCTAACTACAGACAAGACTTGACTTTGAAGTTTCAAGATCCAGACTGGACACTTTTAAGGAAGCTGGGCTTACTGTAAACTGTGTTTATAAAGGAACCGGTCTAACTCCTCCCAACAACACTTTGCAGAGCTTCACGGATGGGGGCAGCACATTCCTGAACCAAGTCCTGCATGCTTTCAAGCAGCCAGGAACAGCCTCTAAGCTTCAGCTGGAAAAGAGGTGACGTTAGCATTAGTCAGTTTCCCTATGCTAATTAACGTTTGCCTTTTTGCTTTGCAGGATGGAAAAAACAGCTGAGGTTTGCATAGCAGCTGCTTTATCAACGCCTCTTGCTGCATAGTTTCCACTGGTAGTAATTCCATTCAGCACTCACACAACATGCTCTGCACTTCAACGCTACAGCCTTCCTTTAAGATGGAAAATGTTACTGCAGGAGGACCAGGTGGAGCCGCAACAAACAGTAATTATCGGTGAGGTGGCACGTTAAGCCTTCATGAGACAGGAAAACAAACCAACACCCAGTGTCATTAGCAAATGGTAACAATCTTGCAGCTTTACTGGTGAACAATGTAAGAGCTAAACAAAGAGGCAATACAAAGGGGCCACTTTCACATGGAATATTTTGGATGGTTTGCTTTTTTAGAGACATCCTCATTCTTCACGGGTTGAACGTTGACCCACTGCCTGAAAAACTATCTTGGGATACTTAAAATTATTTCCACCTTTGCAAGCAATTTTTTTTCCCCCACAGCTAAATATTAAAAAAAATAATAAAATATGACTTGGAAATCTTTGATAAAACTTGAGATTAAACCCCCCCTCCTGTACTAATATTGGCACCTAACAGGCTCGACTCGCTGAGCCAGATCCGTGCAGTTATATTCCAGCTTGTGACGGGCGCAAACACCTGCCGTTTATAAGATCTAGGTTTACGCCTCCCGCAGCTCTGATGAATTTGGTCGCAAATATCCCAGGAAAGCCAATTAATGCCGTTTCGCAGGTCTTCTGCAGAATGCAGTTTCAGTCAAATTAGGAGCTCCAGGGGAAGGGCCCAATATTACAAAACAAAAGGGCGGGCTGCACAAAAGTGTGTTAAAGATCACACCGTACACATGCCATATTCTTCAAAAAGACTATAGGATAGTCACGCGATTGGTGCGATCTTTAATACACTTTGAAGCAAATCCACAATGCCCCCTCTTTTTCCCTTATCTCATATATTCGTACAAGTGGCTGGACCATTGGGGAAACTGGTGCGCCAGTAAAGGATTGCATGTATATTTTGATATGTTGGAGGGCTTTATACCACGGGTGGTCAACTCCAGTCCTCAAGGGCCAGGTTTTCATGATATCCCTGCCTCAGCACAGGTGGCTCAAATCAGTGGTTCAGTCAACGACAGCCATCTGTGCTGAAGCAGGGATATCTTGAAAACCCGACGGTGGCCCTTGAGCACTGGAGTCGGCCACCCCTGCTCTATGGCATATTACTAACCCAATATAAAAGAGCAATAGGTAAATGAAGAGAAGGGTACAGTATGTGGGGGTTTTGTGTGCATGTTAAATGTTAGGAGCTTGAACTTAATCACAGCAGAACAAAGCAGGTGGGGGGGAGTAGGGATATGTGGAAAGAAGGGCTGCACGTGGGAGGCGGGATTAATATGGAAGAAAAGGTTGACATGAGTGACACATGGGAAGAGCAAAGGACTCATTACCAATGGCAAGTTCTTAGTTGTGGGGAAATTGTGACCGGGGCGTTCAGATCCGGAAAAAGCAGCTAATGGGGAAAATTGTCAGCTTTCCTTGTGGTGCTCCTGGCCATTTCCTGTGGTCAGAGGATGTGGAATATGTAGGAGTCGAAATCACAATGGCTTGGAACAGCTGTGTATTGGGGTTGTTTGATCCAGAGAGTCCGAGATGGGCCCATTCCAAGGCAGAGATTATTAACCCTTCCAAATCTGGCCTGCTGTACCAAACACACAAGTTCATATAAATATAATACAATACAACACATAGGATGGAAAGATCATTTAGAGCTCTCATAATGATAACATGGAACTGTGAAGACCATCTTCAAACACTGACACTTTGAGCATTAGTCAAGTTCAAAATATGATGGGGTCTTCAATTCAGGACCATGATCCCAACTACAGCTAGTGAAAAAAAATAACCTCACAAAGAGAATGTACTGTACAGTACAGATGCAGGATATTACATTGTTCCACCACATAGCACAACATAGCCCAGTATAATACTAAATTGTACTAGTGTTCCATAGAACACAACGGTAATGTTGGCACAGAATATTGCAATACATCTCACATCCGATGGAAGAATGAAGCCTTCTATATCTGTATGTATGGTGGCGCTTTCTCATGTGTTATGCAGGTATTCCAGGTATATAGTGTCACGTACGGCACACTTGTGAGCACCTGACCTGCATACGGGACAAGAGTTAATACACAGCTCTCTAACTGGCCCACTTTTCAATTCGCAAATATCTCCCCTCAATCCGTCCCCATATACCACCTGTCACAAATAGCACACAAGTGAGCATGTGACCAGGGTTAATTCACACGGCTACTCTAGCCAACTCGCCTTTCTCTTGGGCAAGATACTTTCAATGAGTTCATATTAACCCCTTACTCAATTGCAATCATGCCTATCCACTGTCACCACCCAAGAAATTAAGCAAAATATGTAAATTAATATATCTGGCAGGGTCTTAGGTCCCTGCTTATTATAGAAAAAAAAAACTATACACTTAACACACACAAATCTGTTGTAGCAAAATGTGTCCGAAAATGTAAATACTCTCTCCAGAGCGTGCAACAGTTCACTCAGAGCCCAAAGCATAACCTATTAAAGAATTGCTTAATATATATATATATATATATATATATATATATATATATATATATATATATATATATATAAAAATAGTGCTTCATATTACAGAAAAAGATAATTGCAAGAACATACAATTGTAGTAAATGCAGAAGTTTCTTAAAATAACAAGATAAAGTATAAAATAGGAATCCCTATACAACAGGTTACCAGATGTCAGAGTTTTCCCCAGAGAGGTCACTGGCGTAGAAATATGAAAATGCATGTGTTTGGTCCAAAACACACCTGTGATTTTCAGAATACCTTGCTAAAACGTATTTACTATTTTTTCCCCATTGAAAAAACATAAGCCCACTCCTGTCGTAAATCAGCCGCTAGGTTGACAGTTATGACAGGAGGAAATAAAAACTCCTAAAAAAATAAATTTAAGTCCTTGACTCAATACATAAACGCACTCATAACTTCCTTTCTCTAAAACTCAGGCTACGCTTATAGTGCTGGCGACGGCGTGTGGGGTACGGTTTGATTTGTCTTCCCCCCCCCCCCCGATTACAGATACAGTATGTACCTGTTGTTATGCAGAGTAAATGCCGAAACATGATATTCTCCTTTTAAATAATCACGTGGAATGCTTTCTTAGCCACGGCCCCCTGAACATTGCAGAACCCTCCAGAGAATGTTTTGAAGGTAACGTTCAAAAAGTCCTGTTTATAAAAGTTGTCAAGAGCCATATTTGAATCCCATCTCTGGAAAAAAAAACGCCCTTATCGCATCAGCCCCATACAACACATATAGTACTTCTAGTGAGCCACAAGTGATAACCCACCAATTAAGTCTAATTTGAAGCTCTGGACAGACCCAGGAAAAGTCTTCACCTGTGACAAACCCATTATATTGTATTTTTAAAAAAATCACACTGTAGCTACATAAACCCCATAAGCACCAGATTAATTAAAACACTTAATATCTCAAGATGTTATCATGACATTTAGCTCTAGAGTTAATTTTTCAGACAGTATAAACACACTTGCGATCACATAGCGGAGGTAGGGATGCCGGACACAGAGGGGGTTAGTGACAGAGGCAGGAGTGTGCAGGAAAGCGGCAGAAATGGGCGGACAATACGCCCTCACCTGAAGTTATTATTTTCCTTTGAAAATCAGAAATAGAATTATTTCTAAAATATCCAAGCGGTGCTCTTTCCTAACGAGTTAATTTGCGGTGCGCATATAAATTTACATGTAGCAATCAATTTGACTTCAAGCAAAGATGGGGACGAGTTAAAGACTTTGATATATACTTTTCCAAGAAGAAAATGTAGGCCCCATTGTCTAAACCTTCTCCCTGGCAAAACAAGCAATGCTGACAGCTGAGAGCTGAGATGATGAAGGGCTTTAAATGCAGCAGTTTATTTGATATAAAGGACACGCCTGAAAAAGAACGATGCATCTTAAAGCAAAACGGAGGAGTATCTACCTCCTAGGCCGAGTTTATGGTACTTGCTACAACGTTGCGCAGCGCCGTAGCAAGACGTCACGCGGAGATCGCTGTGGAAATCAAAATCCTCTGACTTCCAGCGATCGCAAACATGCGACGTCACCCATCGCCGTCATGGTCGCGCCTATTATAGGCACCCGCAACGGAGTGCGTGTACTTGCTACGGCGCTGCGCAACGTCGTAGCAAGTACCATAAACTCGGCCTAGGAGGTAGATACTCCTCAGTTTTGCTTTAAGATGCATCGTTCTTTTTCAGGCGCGTCCTTTATATCACATCAAATGCTGCTTTTAAAGCCCGTTCATCATCTCAGCTGTCAGCATTGTTTATTTGCCTCCGCCTCACTCCCGATCCCTGGTATCGCTGTAGGGACGGCGACGGCTGACATCACGAGTCGCGTTGCCGTAGCACCTACTATATACTAGGCCTAATAGAGTAGAATAATGACAGCTGCAGACTCACTTTGCATCTCCTAAGACAAAATAAGGCCTTTAAATATTAACAGAAAAGCAAACACTGCTTGAGAAACCAACTCTGCGCTCTCACGCGTATTTGAGCTGGAGAGCAGCGAGGAGAAGCACCCCACACAATCCATGCCTGGCTTTGCAACCTAAATGATTTGTTTACAGCAGGGGTGCGCAGACTGGGGGGCGCAAGATTTTTGAGGGGGGGGGGGGGGGGGGGTTGGGAGGTGCAGTGGTTGCAGAGGCCCCGCACTCTTCCCCCAAGGCATTTAAATTAATGCCGGGGGATCGCGTGAGGCCTCTGCAACGTCCTTTACCTCGTCTTCGGCGACGCTTCGCCATGGCAACACGGCATCAAATGACGCCACACGTCATGTTGCCATGGCAACGTGACGGCATTTGACGCCGAAGGCAAGGTAGGAGGGGGTGGGGGAGGGGCGTGAGCAGGCAGGGGGGCGTAGCGGGGAAAGTTTGCGCACCCCTGGTTTACAGGACAAATGTCACATTTGGGCCACACTGGAAAAAGTGAAACATTAAAATGTACAGCACGAGGTATGTGGGTTAGGCAAAATTCTCATAATTGTGGAGGCTACGGGCCAATGTTTACCAAGGTGTGCTTAGTCATGACACATGATGGAGCTGTAAGACACCTTCGCACCACGTGATAAACATGGCCCCAAGATCGTAAACGCAGATGCTGCAAATCATGATTTTATGGCCAGCACTGTCCTGCAACGGAAAATCTTCACCTTTAGTTAACAGAGTACAGGAACGGGAACATTTAAGGGGCTAGTCTTCAAAACTGGGGGGAAAGTGGTGCAAAAAATAAATGTGCACCATATTTATCACTGATAAACATATTGAAAAGAAACGTAAAGTCGATGTAGTAAGGTTACAACCAAACTATTTCAAGAAAACCGGCCAGGATTCAAGGATTCCTTGAACTTGTGTTATACTGTACACCCACAAATCCATCAACATTACAGATGCAGTTTCCCTTCAGGTATTTGTTAAAAGGGCAGAGATTCACGTGAAATCTGTAATTAGTTCAACTGTATGTAATTCCTTCAGAGCTGAAGGGGCCTTCCACACCTTTGCTTGAACTTCTATCTGAGGCCGGGCACATTCGCCCATCAAAGAGTCTTTATTGCATCATTATTCCTGGAACCAAAACACTAATTCTCAGCCTGGCACAATGACAAAGTCATTGCAAGATGCAAATCGGATTCAACCGAAAAGTACATTCCGATTTGTTTCGAGGCCAGACTCCCCTGGGACAGAACACTGACACATATGTATGATCAATCTTTAATGTCAGGGTTATCCTTTTTAATCGGAGGTCTCAGTCACAAAATGTACATTACATACCCCTAGGAGCCAGTTGGTTTACTTTCGCCCCTGTTGCTTAGCCACTGTGAACACAGCTTTTTGGCGCCAAACACTTTGTGGCTGTTGCAAAAACAGGGAAAGTGTCATTACGTATCAATGGATTTATTTATTTATTTTTAGGTATAAATTGGATGTTTGTCTTTACCACTGTATCTTGACAAAGCTCCTAACTAGGACCGAAACGTCGATCCTGGATTAAAACACTACGCACTTTTGAAAAGACCACAGGAGAGCCGCTTGTTATTGGATTCTTAGAACACTCCAGTGGTATTATGTAGAATGTGTCCTCGTTTGCAATGTGCACTTGCCTTGGTTCTGCTATGTATATCTGCAGTGGATGCTATGTGTGGAGGGAATGAGTAGTCCAGAAGGATCATGCTGGCAACAGGAATGCAATAAAGTGCATGCTATTTAATACGGAATGTTAACCTAAACCAAGCAATGCACGGGCTATTTATCCCAATACACTACAGTACAAAGTAACAGTGAATATTACTGTACACCTCAAACTTTCTTCTATTTAGCGAGTAGCTAAAAGTACTTACAGCTGCATTGCTCAATAAACTAATGTCCACACGCAACCTTCAGAAGCAAATAAAGCAACTCCTCATGCTCCTGTTGGTTTTTACAATCAGGAGAGGCAGAAACACGAGTGTGGTTTATTTATTATAAAAATGTTTTACCAGGAAGTAATACATTTAGAGTTACCTCTCGTTTTCACGTATGTCCTGGGCACGGAGTTATAACAATACATATTTACATTAAAAGAACGGCGGTTATACAGTCAATTCACAGACATTTCAAGGACATTGAAACCAATGGTTTCCAAGGAAGGAGCCTTGATTGAACCAAAATTGGTTAAAGGGGATAAAAGGGCTGGTGAGATCAACATTGAAATAGAGAAGCTTTAACATCACCAAACGGCTCAAACCCCATTGGCTACCCATTGGCTGCGCCAAAGGCTGTCCGCCTTTGGGGCGACGCAGATGTACACTGAAGGGGTTCAGATTGAATGCAGCTGCGAATACAAAGTCCTTTGTCCTCTTGGCTCATTAACATTCCAGTGGGTGGAGTTGACGTTCCACAAAGTACAAGCAAATGTTAACCCTTAGTATGCTGGTCCTGTACAGAAGGGAGCAGCTCTTGGGGAGCCCCATCAGGCGCCCGCCCTTGTGGCGACGCAGATGTAGACTGAAGGGGTTCAGCTCGGTTTCAGGTTCTATATAGTGTACAGAGCTGTCCCTGGTAAACCCCAGTAGCAGTGGATGTACATATGGCATTAAGCATGTGTGCGACATGCATACAGTGACGCAGAGAAATACGGAGCACGAAACCTCGGAAGTCAACACATTTTGAAAACTACTGCCAAATTCTGAGATCAAAAGGAAGGGGAGCAGAAAAACGTCCTTTAAATAATCGGTAAACACTGAGCACACAGCAAAAACAAAAACCCCCAAAACCCCAATCACTGCGTAAATGCCCATTTTACTGCAAGCACTAACGGAACAGAAGAGGCAGGTAGAAAGCTTAGTTGGGAAAGTAATAGTGTATCAGGAGGTAGTGTGTACTGGTTGTCCTGCCCGGCATGTTTACAGCACCAGGACTATCCCCTTTAAGCGTGTTTATATTATAGTATGCAGTCAGGTCCCTTAAAGATCCTTTATCTGAAGGCAGAAGAGTCCGGCCGGGAAAACAGTTTGTAAGCAACAAGTGGGACCCCTTTTTGCTGCCAGAAAAGGCATATAACAGAGGAATATAACAACATGCAATGCTGATCCCACTGGCATCTAAGTGGTTAATAGTACCCTCCACCATTTATAGCTGCTGACCCCAAATAACCAACACGCGATGCTCTCTAAACCCAGTGCATAACATCACTAACATACAGATACACAGGCACATTGATGCACACAGACTACACACATTAACACACAGATACTGATGCATACAGTCTAAACACACACACACACACACACACACACACGCACACACACGCGCACACACACGCACACACACGCGCACACACACGCGCACACGCACGCACACGCACACACACGACTTCTATACAATTATATATACATATTTGCACATGCCCACTTACACGATACGCAAAGGTCCACACGTCTACTGTATGTATTGTTATATACGGCAGAAATCAGAAGGCTTTATTTTATGGGTACTATACCCCTGGTAGGTACAAAAAAATGTTGATTATTGTTTGTTGCTTTATAAATCCTTTATAAATTCTACCTACTGAAGGCTGGTATGACAAAGCCCACAGAATTCAAACACAGACAGACTAGTTCTGAATCTGTGGTTTCACAAAGACAGGTGTCTCGCTGAAGACAAAGAAGCTATTGAGCTGTGAGAGAGTTTATTCCCAGATAGACCTTAAGTGACCTCCTAGAGGAGGAGGTGAGAGTGACGTCTGAGCACAAGCTCTGTTCTGTCAAAATGACGGCAGATTCGAAAATCTTAAATCCTAGGAGTCCTTGTCAATAATACATTTCCTGACATGGACGATAAATCTACTTTAAAGTCAGCGGCAGAGAGAACCAGTATGAATGATGTACAATAATGTAGGGGGGAAAGACGGCTAGGAACAAAATAGAGGCACAGAGAACACACAGGTGGTGAGAGATGGATACGTAACAATATTGCATGTTCTGTGTCCCCGTGCTTTAGCCTTCACACATACCACTGCCCCAAGTGACTTTGCTTTTTAATATTTTCGGAGAACGGCTTCTTGTACAAAAACACTTATTTTGATGGTGTACATGGAACTGCCGCTTTACATTGAAAAAGTACATATAAACAGGCACTCAGCAAGGGGAACAATGTATTGTAGGATCTAACATGTTTGTATATGTGTATATCTATATATACGCACACTTATCAGCAGGTGTGCCCATATGAACTTGTATCTTAACATGGAGGGAAATCAGAAGTGAGGGTTTTGACTAGTGGAAAACGGGACTGTGGAACTGCAGCCCCTGAAGGAAACATACATTGCTAGAACATAAAGGTATGGCTACTCTTCAGCTGTACGGGTATAACATGCAGTTTGTAGGATTTAGCATTTGGCAGTATTATCTTTATTACGGGACATGTGCAATCCTTTCCCGCGATGTCGCAAACCTTTCCCGTGATGTCGCAAACCTTTTCCGTGATGTTGGTAACACGCAAAAAAAATCGCCAATTTTTTTTACGGGGAAAAAGGCGCTGCTCAGACAGGGTTCGCAGACGATTCGCCCAACATTGTCAATGTGCATTGCAATTTCATTTAATATGCTAACTTGCAAAAATCACGACAAGCACTACAATTCTCTAAAGCAGGAGTGCGCAAACTTTTTCATCTGCACCATCGCTGCTCATGCCCTCCCCCCCCCCTTCACCTCGTCTCCGGCCTTCATGTGATGTCACATTGCCATGGCGACACGTCGTCAGAGGTCGCCCGAGACATGGCAAGGGACCTTACAGAGGCCTCGCACGCGATCCCCGGCATTTAATTTAAATGCTTTGGGGTAGCGCGCGGGGCCTCTGCAAACGCTGCCCTTTCCCCCCTGCCCCCCCTTAGAAAATCTTGCCCCTGCTCTAAAGTCGCTATGTTTGCTTATTGATGAGACTAGCTATAGCGAACTGCTCCTCAAAATCTCGCTGAAAGGACTAATTTGTCGATATTAGCTCTTTGAGGTTTGGCAAAAATGTTTCACCGGGAATAGATTTTTGTAAAAAGAAAAAAAAACTCACAATTTTGCAAATGCATTTAGTAAAGCTCCACGCCGCTTTATTTATTAGTGTGCATCTTGCATTAGATACATACGGATACTATTACCCCTTGAAGCACCGGCTGCACACATCTTGCATTAGAGCAGGAGTGTGTAAAATGGGGGGCGCGGCGGTTACTTTCTGAAGTCTACGCACGTTGCGTGCTCCGTGTGTATTCCAACGTTGGTGCAGGGGTGCGCAAACTTCATGCCCTGCGCCCCCCTGCCTGCTCTCCCCCCCTGCTTGCGCCCTTTCCCACTCAACTTATATGAAGCGTCAAATGACGCTGCGGGGTCATGTGATGTCATGTTGCCATGGTGATTTTAGACACCCGGGATTTTTCCATCCCTGAAAACCTCCGATTGTCATAAAAAAAAAAAAAAACATGTAAAGAACGGCTCACCTTCATTTAGTTTCATGGCTTTTTTAATTCATTGCGGAGCACTATATTAATGGCTCGTTACGGCTTTTCCTCACGTGTGACATTTAGAAATTGGTCTCAAATGCTCGATTTCCTCACAGTGTCGCAACATGCTACAAAGTATCAGGCAAACATTACGGCCCATGTTCACCAAGCAGTGCCTTCTAGAAGACACTTTGCAGCACGGTGAGACACCACAGCCCCATTCATCTGAACGTGCCACCGTAAGGGCTGTTCCGCAACGGAAGCTGGATTATGGAATAGAACCGCTTAATCAATATGGCCCCCAGGGGCAGGGTTTCCCATTCAAGTCAATGGGAGTTAGGATCATATCGAGTGCACTAACTTTTACAGCGCTGGATATATCTGCCGCCGTGTCCTTTGCTTCTACAGACACCTGAAAGATGTTTGTGCAGTCACTGTGTCTCTCCAATGACCAAAGCAGAGCAAACTCGCGCGGCATCGTTGACAATTAGTACAGCCATACCCCGCGATATGGACCTTCACTTTACGGACACTCGCCAGTACGGACATATTTACAATAGCACCATTCCCCGTGCGTCCGTACGCTCGCTTCGCAAGTACGGACACTTATTCAGCCCCACAGAGCGCCGTAGTTGTGCAATGCGCTGATTCCCCTCGCCCAACTGGAAAACGGCAGCTCGCGCAAGCGAGTACGACACAG
The DNA here is from genome assembly GCF_040206685.1 of Ascaphus truei. Lineage (NCBI taxonomy): Eukaryota > Metazoa > Chordata > Amphibia > Anura > Ascaphidae > Ascaphus > Ascaphus truei. The sequence continues at coordinate 26,235,633 of NC_134485.1, read as the reverse complement.
ACACATCCTGAGCAGCAATACCGGCTCCCTACCTGTACCCGAGTGAAAAAGGGTAGTGCTTCACATTAAGTACATTTTCGTTTTACATATATGCTCTGGACCCATTGCGTACGTTAATGAGGGGGAAGGCTGTATAATCAATACTCAAAAAAGGAGCCGAAATAAGAAAATGGTGGTCTTGCCATATTTTTTGAAGTGTCACATTAGAAAACTAAATGGTTATCCTGGAAGTGAAACCAGAGAGGCCGAGTAAGAACGTTACCATGTCCTGTATCCATACTGGTCCCATCTTACCGATTATCATCAGCTTAACACATGCTTTAAAATCCTGCACCACCATTCCACTTTCTCCAAGTTGCACGCTGTCGCAACCCAATGTACACCAGCGTTCCTTCATTTTCCGTCTCAAAAGGTCTCAGAGCTGTTACATGTCAGATTTATTATCAATGCATGCTGGGAATTAAAACAAGAAAGGACTAACAAAAATATCTACTGGATAATGGAAATGCAGTAACAATCAATCCATCTAGAATGTGACTGGGTCACTTAATCTTGGGAAACTTCATCAATTATTGAGATTCCCTGCATCTCATGTCATGCAGGGCTCAGAGTAACGTGAATCTGACACTGAAGTTGAAGACCTCACATTACAACAGCAACTTGCAGCTAACTGTGGGCTTTATGGACTAAGAGGGCTTGAAGAACAGACAACACAAAGTACTTTTACTACATACTGTACAAACACCCGGAGTGAATGTTCTCTTATACACGTATTGTACATTGTTATAGTGCGATAGCTGTATAATGTGCCAGTCCAGTTACATGGGCACAAATTAGCAGAGACAACAATCCAAATGGCACTCAAATTTAAAAAAAAAAAAAATAAACACCTTTTTTTTTGTTTTAATATATGCAGTCTTTGATTTCCTTTATTGACAACTAATTACCTAAGCTGACGATCGAGTTGTTCTCCCATGATCGATCAGCAAAATCCTGATTCCAAGGGATCACTAAATGGCCGCCTTTCAGTTTCAATCAGTACTTCAGTCAGTGTAACTCAGCAGCTACAATGTATCCTTTTATTACTAAGGTAGCATTGTCTATTGTTACAGTTTGCAGCTCAAACTGCTGGGAATATTGGCAACAAATGATCAAACAGGAAAATGTTACAAACATCTTGCACTGCTTGGAATATGTGCTGAAGCCTGCTATAGAAATCAAAGGATGCTCAGTATATTAAAACTCAAAAAATAATAATGTAGCAAGTATTATCGAATACTACAGAACTAATTTATTTAAGAAAACACATGCAGTATGCCTTTTTATATGGACCAACAGTTTACAGTACTTAATTACAACTTTGGAGACTCTCGTCAAATTAATAACTGAATAATACAAAACGTATGTAGAGACTGTAAAATACCGTACAGTACTGTGCCTTCAAGAAGACCGAGCGAACATTTAAACACACTCTTTGCTTTGTAATCGGGCATAGATGTAATAATATTAACACGCAGAAACAGGATGGTGAAATAGTCTGTGGCTGTCTAAAATCAAGACGATGTGACACTGGGTCAGATGAACATACTACTAGTAATTACAAGGAATACAGAACGTGATTTAATCGGAGTTCTCCGGTCTCCTGGAAATGACCACAGATCCCAATCAGTGGAAGTGCAGTATGGTGCAAAGTGTCCGACTCGGATATTTCCCGGCTCTGCAAACGCTCACAACGTACCTGCATAGAAACCGGGCAGCATTTAGCAGGATAAAAAGGAACGGTTTCTGTTTGTCTGCAGCTTACATGGGCGCACGTTTGTTTTCCGGCATAACAATCCGGGACGTTTCAACGCCGATTTCCTTGTGGAAGAAAACGAATTGAAATGGACACATTCGATTACGATCTTTTCTGCCAAAGTTATGTTTGCAGGAGAGAAAAACCAACGGCACTCCATAAAGCACTGCAGCTCCCGGCATTATCTCTCAGATAGAAATTACAGAAACTATACTAAAAGGAACATTATCGGTTCCGGATCGGACACTGACGTCAGACCAGCCGCGGTCACACAGCTCGCCCCGGTGACGGAGACAAGCAGCCCTGCTACATCTGTATATCTGACCCCACATTAAATAGGTTATGGTGGGTATCTGACCCATAACTTTGCTCCTCACTAGTGTTCGCAACCATGCCACAACCTCTATTCTGGAAGCCATAGATGGAGGATATCTGTGTATCTAAATTTTAATGCCATGCATCTACTGACTAATGTAATTTGGCAAATGTCCTCACATGCAGAGAGTTATCCAGTGGGACAACATCCAATTTCATGGAGACACAATGGCAATCTCATTCACATTTGTAAATGCAATAACTTTTATCCTAACCCATACAAAAATATACAATGTGTGCAGGTCTGCTCGCTCCCCTGCTTGTTCCTACACCCACCGGAGCTTTCATCAGATATACAAATGTCATTTATTAATTCAGTTTGGTTCTCAGCACCATTTATTTTTACTTTCTGGGCGCCTTCTTTAGAATAACTTTCCAAGAACGTTGGATCTGGCTACAGACGCACAATTGGTCGGAATTAGTTCCGGTTGGCACCAAAATGGTAAATCCCAACGCAGCGCGATTAGCGACTTTCCACAAGAGACTTCAAAGCGCAAACATTTCAAATCATAACCCAAATCCAATATCATCAAACCACCATGTAAGATGATTTGACAGATCGCTACACGCAGGCCAGTATGAGTTACACGTTCTGAATCTACCTTGCACAATTTACATGCAAATGTAATGTCTGAATTTACAGCTCCCGTGGCACGGCCAGTGAAACCAGATTTAATGCGACTGTTCGCACCAATATTCCACCCAGTGGTAAAATGACCCAAATCACACGGAAAATATTTAATAGATTACCTGTTACATGGAACTATTTCAGCCGTTCTAAGTCTGGTATCCTCAGTCCTTATAATTTATTTTAATTGCCCAAGTCGGTTAGCCAACTGCTTATTTCTGGATCACAATTGCAGGCTTTGTATGTTGTCTTGATATCAAAGAGCTGAGCTCACTCTGCGAATGTTTTGACATCCGTATAATTAAAAAAACGCATAAGTGGGGTGTGCCATTTTCCCAAGTAATTGAGAACATAAACATACAAGATGTATATTTCTGTTGATCTTAAAATACACTACCAAATGGTGCCCATTTCCAATGAATTGAAAGGCACCTCTATTATTACTGCTGTATATCACCCCCTAAAACACCCTTTGGACAAATCTCCTCTCCTCCAAGAACAATACAGCTACTAGACATGTGAACTTCCTCCAACAATGTGTGACATTATTCACATAGATATGTACGCCAGTCAGAGCTACACGTTAGGAGATGGTAACACCAAACCACGCCACTGCCATGTCTACTAAATATGTCAATGTAGTTTTGAGACCCAAAGCAGAAACGTGGCTATAGGTATCATGGGGTGATGTACCATGGCAAAAGTGCAGCAATTTCTGGGGCAAAATAACTGTACCATACGTATCAAAGAAAAAAAATCCCAAATATTTTAATGGGATACATATGGTGAGCGGATAATATGCCCCAGAGTTGCACCACTTTTGCCTTGATGCATATGTGCTTTAGGAAATACAATACAACATGTATCATTTACTACAAATACATATAGGCTCATATTTATTAAGTGGGGCTATGACCGACACCTTACGACACATTCAAGTTAATGGGCCACAAGGTGTCTCACTGAATAGCAATGCTTAGTAAATAGGTAGCTTAGCACAGGGGTGTGCAAAGTGGGGGCGTGAGATTTTTTGGGAGGGGGGTGGAAGGGGGGGCACGGCGTTGCAGAGGCCCCCTGTGCTCTTCCCCAAGGCATTTAAATTAAATTAAAAAGCAGGTAGCGATGCCGGAAAGTATCTCTTTGAACCGAGGGGTTCCTGGAGACGAAAATAGTGTGTTTCAACTTCGGGGACCCCCTGGCTCCCATGCTTTAAAGGAAAAAAAAAAAGAGATTAAAAAAAAAGCACCTCTCACATGACTTCCAAAGTTTTTTTTAATTTATTTTTTATTAAACATTTATGAACAAACAAAAATGGTGAACTGGCTATGCTCATTCTTTCCACAAAGGTATAAAGACGACAAATACGGCACCCGTAACGCACGCCTGACACCTGCCGGTTTTTGCTTATGTACTTATTCTGGTATACAGTATAAGAACAGGAAGTGTATTTAGCGACAGCACTGCTGCTCATTGAGGACAGCACACGCCCCGTGTTCATGCCGTTGCTTAGATGTATACGTTTGCTGGGTTATATTTAGCCCCCTCCACCCGCACCATATCTGCTTAAAAAACACACAACGTTCTGTCTCTTTGTCCTAAGCACCTGATGAAGCGCTGCTGCACAGTTACTTCAAAACACTATCAATACACGGCGGCCGCTCTCTGCACGCGGTTTATTTTTACTCCGTGTGCTGTCACCCTTCAAATTAAAACTTTGATCTTGTTCACTTGAGATGCTCATGTATCCAGGAGAACAGCTTATGCCGATCAAGTTACTGCAGTTCAAGAGGTAAATTAATTCTTATCTATTGTCAAACCACCAGCTACCACCCCAAAAATACATGAAATACCTGTTTTCACTGTGGTAGTGGCAGTGTTAATAACTGAATGCCACTTTAAAGCAGCAATCTCATTATTTTGACCCCTCCCCCCCCCTTTTATTTACAGAAATGGGAAGAGGAGGCCCGCCACCCCCGGAGCTGAACCTGGCTATTTTCAGCACCAGGTTTTCGATATAATGTACTAAACGGTGAAGTTACTGGCATTGCTTTGTGGTCTTGTGCTGGCCATCCGATAGGAAGCTACAATGGATGACGTTGCAGCTTTCCATTGACATTCCTCTGGAGGGGCTCCAAGACCGGTAACTCTACCTTGGGGACTGGAGGGGTCCCCAGAGCTGAAAATAACAGTTCTGCTTTGGTGGACCCACTGGTTCCCATGCGGTGTAAAAAAGGGGAGAGTGGCATGGGGGAAAAACAAAAAAACTACAAGCACATGGGATTACTGCTTTAACACCGACACTACACAGGCATTGTCTTGGTTTAGACATAGCCATATGCAGAGAGGGGATATCAACAGTGTATAAGGGAATCATGTAAAAATAAAGGGAAAAAATGTGGATCAAAGTGAACAAAATTGTTGCACTTCAAGAGTTATTGCTGCTCCAACCAGGCAACGACTGTGTGTTCAATCCTGAAACATGGCTTCTTCCAAAACGGGGAAGAGCAGTCTTAACTCAGTCCATGAAGCAAATCAATGAAGAACATACATAGTGTAACATTCTTAAAGAGTCAAATGTTTGTGATCAGTGAATATTGAGCAGTATCGGAATCATCGGTACAGGAACACTCCTCCTCTGCTTATTCCCAAAGGTTATCCTCAGATAGGCACAACTACCCCAAAAGGGAACAGATAACACAGACAGAATCTGGAGCAGTATCTCAGAATGTATTAAAATAGAACAATGGGGGAAGTGAGCACACTCGCATTTCACAAGTTAGAACAAGCATCGCGGATCAGTGTTGGTAACGTGGGATGTTTAGGAGTAACTGCAAGGATTACCATTATTTAGTTGGGGACAACGTTGAGACAAAACAGTAAGGTGGCTGCTTATCGTGGGACAGAGTATACCTCAGGATGACTATGGTGCAGCCACACAGCTGATCCCATTAAGGTTTGAGATTGTAGATGTTAGGGGTTGCTAGTTAGGGGGTAGATTGGTCCAACCGCACCGCCGGTCCCACTGTGGTTGGAGGGCAAGGGGAGTTGGATGTTGGAGGGAAGGAGAGTACACTTTCTGGAAAAGGTGAGTTTTCAGGGAGTTTTTAAAATGTCTGCAAGTTGGAGGAGAGTCTGATGGTACGTGGTAGGGAATTCCAGAGAGAGGGGGCAGCACGGGAGAAGTCTTGTAGGTGGGAGTGAGAGAAGGTGATAAGGTAGGAAGAGGGGCGGATGTTGTGGGCGGAAGATAGAGGGCGTTTAGGGATATATTGGGGGATGAGGGCTGTGATATAAGGGGGGCAGCGTCGTTGAGAGCTTTGCAAGTCAGAGCTTGGATTTTACATTTGATTCTAGGACAGGGGAAGCCAGTGTAGGGATTTGTGGAGCAGCAGAAGTGGAGCGGTGAGTGAGGTGGAGGAGTCCGGCAGCAGCATTGTGAATAGATTAGGGTTGAGATCGACGGACAAGGGAATGCCAACTAAGAGGCGGCTAATGTAGTAAAGGCGGGACAAGGTGAGCGAGTAAATGAGGATTTTCGTTGTGTTACGAGTGAGAAAATGGCGTATACTGGCGATATTTCAGATGTAGGGAGAGCAGGACTTAATGAGAGACTGAATGTGAGGAATGAAGGTGAGATGAGAAGACCCCTGAACAGCGGGCGTGCAGTGTTGATGAGATTGCGGTGTTAGGCCGAGTCCATAGAAGGACAGGCCGTGCTGAGGCATGCGGACGCTCAGCGCTGAGCCCCTGCACCCTCAATGAGGATGCCTTTAGAGGGGGATCACGCGAGCGTCCGCAGGCGTGCTCAGGCTTTGGAGTTTTCAGCCGAGCGCCAAGCTGTTTTTCAGCGCGCTGTCGGCTGAAAACCTCCAGTGAGAGCGGGGCTGCGTCAACGTCACGGCGCCGTGACGTCGACGTCAGTGCGTCGCGGGCGATTGGCCCAGCGACGTCACTGCCCCGCCTCCCTCAGTCTCCCCCCACCTCCGATCGCGGACGCTGGCTCGCCTGTATGTGCATGGAATCGCACAGCTTCTGCAGGCGAGCCTCAGCGTCAGCGCGGTGCAGCACGGCTCCCCCCCTCTATGGCCCGGACCTTAGTGATCGTGAGAGAGAGTTTGGGTGTAGGGGTGGCCGTGATAGGGGGACAGTTCTGTTTTGGACACATAGTGGGGCATTCAGGAGGAGATTGAAAAGATACAGCTGGTGACAGGACGGGAGAGAGGGGGAAGTATTCTACTTTTCCGTTCTCATTGGAATAATTGGGTGTTTGTTTTCTGTGTTGAGATATATTTACATGCGTGTTTTATAGGGTTTTGTTTCTCTTTATTTGCATTTTGGGTACATTAAAATTATGTTTTATTTATGTTGCTTTTTGGAACTTTAAAAAAGCCGTTCTCTTTCAAGATTAAAGAAACGTAATAATATGGGTCTCTATTCCACAAATGGATACATTTTCTGTTTTTTTCTTTCGGGATACTGTACCTATCTGAAAATAACCTTTGGAAATAAAGAGATCATTTCCCTCACTGATGTGTAATTTGGACCGATCATGTGCGTGGGGGGGGGGGGGGGGCTCGACTCCAGTCCTCAAGCCCCCTCAACAGGTCAGGTTTTAAGGATATCCCAGCTTCAGCACAGGTGGCTCACTCAGGGGGACTGTGATCCAACTGTGCTGAAGCAGGGATATCCTGAAAACCTGACCTGTTGGAGGGGCTTGAGCACCCCTAATGCGAGTGCAAACACTTGGGATCTTTGGGGATCTTCACATCTTTAAGGATACTATGTCTGTTCTTTATCGTTTGTTACATGCACGGAGTTAGGACTGCGCGCCCCAACTTGGGAAGAACTTTTCTATTTGCCAAGTGTTTTCCTTTTTGAGAAACATCCTCGTTGTTGTGCCGTTACAGCAGCTTGAATGAAGGATCACCAGGCAAGCCTGAATGAGACACAGGAATAACATAGCTGGCAACAGCATCTGAAGGACCCAAGTGTAGGATTCGGGGTCTACTTATAGCTACAGTATATATTTTTTCTGTTCTTTAACTATTTAAAACATTTTTTTTTTAATATATTATAATGTATGCACAATTGAAGCGGAGGTGGACTTGTACAAAGACATTTGAACATACATTGGTAAGAAATAATGCAGCACTGCACCAAATTCCTAATAATTAGCAAATGTTTAATACTTCTTACAAATAATATTCATTTTCTTTGGCAATGACAAAAAAAAAAACACAGGTAACGTAGGACATTTCCAAAGCTGCACTGTAGATATACATGAAGCATGGTTATGCAGATCTAATTTGCATCGTCATTCCTTATAATCACACGGTCATGTGATACAGAAATATTACCACTGAATTCTATACAAAATGTGAGGACTCATTTATGGTCATCTTGAAATGTTAACTTTTCGGTGTCCTACCTTCAGCATATTGCATTAAAATGCCATGTTTTGTTCTGGTCAACAGTAAAAATACACATGGTGGCCCTATAATCATATCACTCAACAGTGGACCAAAGATTTACAGTAAAGGAATATTTGCGGGGGGGGGGGAAGATAAATTCCAACTGGTAACAGGATACTGGAAAGCTACTGTAATGGAGGAGGCATTACTATAATGCACGTGTTCCCTTATGTATAAGGTACATTTCTTTTCCAAGACATCACCAGTCCATATCTACTGAGTCAGTAAGCCCAAACGACCTGGAAAAGCTAGTTTCCAGTTGGCGGTTCAGCTGGCCCTGGACCTTCTACTCTCTACAGTTCGGTCGTACATTGCAAACACTACGGGGAAAGGAATCCACAAAGAAGCGGGAAGCTATAGAAGAATATGACATTTAAATAGCTGCGATTTTAAATGACAGATGTATGTACTTATACAAAGGATGACAAAGGATGACCAGAAACCTTTTTTTTTTTTTTACATTTGTTTTTATTTTAGTGCAATAAAAATGTATTGCACGTGTCAGGAAGACAGGAAGAGTGTGAGAAGTACTTGTTAACAGTCTCAAGCCTGGCACTGAAGAACTTAGTAACTGCACGAAACCTGTTCTAGTTCATTCTCCAATGCCAGGAGTCGTGTGAATAAAAAAAATAAATCTATGTGCCATATTTCCTAGTGATGCTAAAGAGACATCACGGCCATAGGAGAGAACTGGCCGTAGGTTGTCCAATGAACTGCAAGGAGATTTATGGCATCACCCCCCCTAGTAAATGTGGCCCTAAGCACATTCAAAGTTTGTTGTATTGTTGCAGTGTTCCGCAACTCTCGTTTGGAATGCAGTGCTCGCTCTATTCCACGTTCTAGCTGAGAAACACTTAGCACTATGATCTCTAACGGACCTTGAAAACTTTCCATCACTCAAGATGGGTAGATACAAGACCATTTAAAAAAAAAATGCTAAACATTTCAGAATTGCTATGCACCTTTGTAACCCAGGCTGTGCTGGAAAGCTGTGTAATGCGGCAGGCATGTGCTTATAGGGGGTCCATGATTAAATGGACAAGAAGCAAAAGGGGAAACTGTGCTCTTTTGCATGGCATTTCCCAGAATCCCTGCTGCAGTGGAAGCATTGTATGCTAAGAGATAATGGGGAAAGGCAGGGTTGCAGACATGATCTTTCTTCATCGAACAGTCCTTCACTATACAGTATATTCATGTTTCTTGATGTTTGAGGGGGTTTGATCTATCTGCACTTCCCACATCTGAAGGAAGATTTTTCTGAAACACACAGTCTGTTACAGGTCGGAGCTGCGAGTATTATGAACACAAGAAGATTCCACAATCTGTGTGTATATTAATTGTTCTTTTCATATCGCACTAGTCACTCCGTTTTAACATCTTTACAAATGTATTCACTCATTAACATTGGATTGTGTCACTAACCCTGGTGGTAGCCTGACTAAGGATAGGTGGCTCAATCTGAGGCTCAGTCGAAGACAGAGCTTCTCTGATTGAGCCACCTGTACTGAAGCTAGGATATCCTGAAAACCTGACCTGTTGGGAGGGCAGGGGGGCCTTGAGGAGTGGAGTTGAGCATCCCTGACTTAATAGGAGAACATAGGAGCTGACCAACACCAAAGAGAAATGGAACAATGGAGAGAAGGAAATGCCTGGTGATTGGACTTACCCGGAATCGAAGAGCTATAAAATAAACAAAGGCAAAGGACAAAGAAGGTTCATAAGGTTCCCACAAGAAGTGGGGGTGTAAGGATAGAGACTATAGCTTCCAAGGCAAAACATTTTTACATGCATACTGTAAAGCAAAAGGAGAACCACCAAAGAAAACACCAAGACTGAAGACAGAATGAAGGGTATAGAGGAGTCCGATAATATACATCCTAGTATAACTAATAATAATAAATTAAAAAAGAGGCGGGGGGGGTGTGACGAGCACGCGCGTTGTAAGTGAAAGTTGCATTTTGTCATTGCAATTATATTTTGATTTTTATTTATGGATTTTGAATGAAAGACTTTTGAGAGTATAATTTATTTTAATGTAGAAATTTCCATAGTATCAGTTGGAATACATGATACAATTGACTTATAAGTAAACTATGATATATATTTTGGATTGTAAATTATCTAAATGCCATTACTCTCAAAAGTCTTTCATTCAATCAAAATCATAAAAATCAAAATACAATTTCAGTGACGAAACGCAAAGAAGTTTGACTTAGAACGAGTGTGCTCAGCACACACCTTGTTTATTTTTTATAATCATTACAGTTACTATATTATTATTCCTGTGTTATATGTTTACACACCTTACATCTTTTGCACTTCATTTTTTATTATGGTAGATTTCTTATATTTTTGCTATGTGCATGTCTATATTTGTACTCACTGGGAATTCCTCTAATAAAACTGTTCCTTGTGTGTGTAGGTGTGTGTGTGTGTGTGTGTGTGTGTGTGTGTGTGTGTGTGTGTGTGTGTGTGTGTGTGTGTGTGTATAATTAGTACACGTACACACACGCAAACGTTGCTGGACGCTTCTGCAAAGGCGCGAACGTCACTGGCTGCTTCTGCGTATGCGCGGGCAGAGCTGTCCGTTTCTGCGCAAATGCGTGAGTGACGTTGCCTACTTCTGCGCACGCGTGAGCGTCGCTGGCCACTTCTGCGCATGGGTAAGCATTAGGTAAGGGGTGAACGTGCCTGATCGCTTTTTCGTCTCCATCAAGGACTTTTAGTGCTGTGAGAATTTTGAGCCAGCGGGAGCGCGCTCGCACACGCCTTACTTCCGTTACGCATTTTCGGCCCCATGAAGGAGTTTTCGTCCTGAATTATGGTTAGTGCCAGCAAAGAAGTTTCACTTCAAAAATTATAATTATTTTTTGTTTCTTTTTACAGACCAATTGGAAGGAGCAACGGTGAATAGATCTTACCCGCGGTGAAAGCCAGGTACAGTCCTTTATTGATGGGAGCAAGCCTTACAGGAGCTTGAAATAATGGAAGTGGGCAAGGTGATGAGACCGGAAACCAGATTCACCCACAGGTACAAAGACATTAACATAAGCCGTCATTAAATGGTATAATGGATCCTTGGAATAAGCCAGCAACTAATGCAGTTGGTTGCAGTAGTGCCAGCCATGGAAATTAAATGACCATTTTTCCCATTAACATTATTATGGCAACAGGAGACAAATTACTCAACAACCCCCCTATCAGATGTTTTAATAACAATTTCCCCAAAGATGCTGAAGTGAACATAAGCCCATGGAGAGTTAAAATGAAAAACTTAATGGAAAGTGTCAACACAAAGAGCACATGTTACTGTGCGGTGAGATCACGCGTGCAGGCTCTTTCCACCGATCCTGAGCGATGGTGCTGGGGCTTATGACAAACTAAAAAAGGAATAACCCATTCACTGCTCCAACAAGTGGAGTGTAAATTTAAAGCAGAACTATTAATCTGACGTAGCAATCGCTCTCTTGCAATGTTTTATTTTTAATGATAAACTAAACGTATATGTTTAGCTGAGTGCGATTGCTCTTTCAACATTTCATTTTTTTTTGTGAACTATTTATTCTTACAATCACAAAACTAGATTTTATTTATTTTTTGTAGCGGGAAAAAAATAAAGGGGAAAAAAAATAGAGGAAAAAAATAAACTGCATCGTTCGAAGCTGAAGAAGGTCGCCATAAAGATGTAGGGCCATGTTTACTGAGCGGTGCTATACCATAAGACGCCATCCAAGAGGAAAAGGTGTCTTCCAGCATCGGAAAGCGTCTTACAGCAGAAGCCCGCTTAGAAAATCTGGCCTTAGGTTTACTCTGAGTCAGGCTGCACAAAGCCGTGGCACTGACATTCACCAGCACGTTCACCGTTCATAAAGGCTCCCTCTGCGGGACCGCGGACACAATCGCTGCACTATGTCCCTACGGTCACCATTGATTTAGAGCACAGTGGAACTGTGTGTGCATACTCAGTGTATGTATATTTTTTTATATAGCTTTAGAAAATTACAACAGAGGCAAGAATTAGTACAAATAATGGGGATAGGAGCGACAAGCAAATACCATAAGGCAAAGGGGGGCCACGTCCTGAAGCGCTTACAGTCTAAGCGGTATATTGGGAGACTTAGACATAGTTGGAAAAAAAAAAAGTGCCTTAATAAAAGTGCAATCAGCAAGGCCAAGTGCACCCGAAGTACTGTAGGTGTACGTCATTTACTGAGATCCTTGTTTTAAAGCTGCAGTTCAAGCTGCCGTTTAAAAAATAATAATTCCATTCAATATGTGCATAGGTCTTAAAAAATAATATATATATATATATATATATATATATATATATACACACATTTTTAAATGCTACAAGTATTCCTTATAGTACAGAACTGATTTATTTAAAAAAAATTCACAAGTAGGATATCGCTTGAACTGCAGCTTTAAGAGTTAGATTTCCAACTGGGCTCTGAAAATAGGAAGTGAGGGTGCATGACGAATGTTGTGTGGAAGACAGTTCCATACAGTAGCTAGGGCGAAATTAATGAAAAGGGGTTTAAGATGGGAGAAGGCTTTAGAGGTAAAAGATGCAAAAAGATGAGACATCCTTGGGTCGAGCACAAGAGGCGAGTACGAGTGTAACGAGAGCTCAAAGTTGAGATATATGGAGGTGCAGAGGAGGGCAGAGCCGTGAAAGATTGGAGGAACGTGTTGTAGTTTATATTGAGATTAATGGGAGACCGGCAGAGAGATTTCAGGTCAGAAGCAGATACGCGGCTAGCAGAGCAGGTGATGGCTCGAGCAGCAGCATGTGTAATAGATTGGAAGGTATACAGATGTGAAGCAGGTAGGCCAGACAAGTATGTTGCAGTAATCAATACAGGAGAGGAGGGCTTGTATTCAGGACCAGCGTGATGGTGGTGCCCGTGTACCGAGACCCGCGGTTACAGAGGCCCCGCGCTCTCCCCTATGACAATTAAAGTGATTGCCAGAGGAGAGCACGGGGCCTCTCTTACCTTCTCATGCGGCATCTTCCAGCATCTCCTCCTGCATGGTCCCGTCATCATCATGTTGCCATGACACCGAGACGCCCTGTGGCGCCGCTTTGCCATGAAAACGCGATGCCTCATGGTGCCGCGATATCCTGTGACGTCCCGATGTCATGGCAACGTGACACCATTTGACGTTGCAGAGTCATGACGACTATGCAGGGGGAGATGTCGCCAGAGAAGGTAGGAGCCGAAGCCCCGCACATGTCCCCTGCACCAAGCTCCACAAACATCCCAGCCGGCACTTCATGTATTATTGTTTTAGTAGAACAGGAAGGAGTGCATCTTTGCAAAGATGTGAAAGAAGAAAGATATGGATGTAGTAACAGCGGTTTATGAGACAGGAGAAAGGAGGGATGAGTCAAATGCAACTCCTAGGCCACATACTTGGGAGACTGGGAAGATAGTGGTGTTATTGACTCTGAAGGAGAAGGGAACAATGGAACCTGGTTTGGGAGAATCAGAAGCTCAGTCATATTAAGGTTGAGGTGATAAAGGGCCACCCAGTCAGATGCAGATACTGTACATATACTTGTGTGTCATCAGCATAGAGATCATAGCTAAATAGGGTTGCCAGGTGTCCAGTATTTGGACACTGTCCAGTAAAAAATGAGAGGTAATACTGGACATGAATGTGTCCGGTATTACTTCTCTGGACATAGTGACCCGACTGGCTTGGGGGGCCGCGCGATTTTCCCGAGCAGGGCTGTTGCCAGGGGGCTGGGCAGCTTCCTCCATCCTGATTGGCTGCATTAGCCAGCAGCAGCCAAATCAGGTGGAGGTGTCAGGAGCCTGAAGGTGGGGCCAAAGAGAGGAGTGTCTCGAGCGAGCGAGCGTGCGTGTGTGTCTTGAGCACGTCACACCTTTCATCGTTGTGACCAGTATTTTTGGAGAAGACACCTGGCAACCCTATAGCTAAGTCCAAAGGAATTCACCTAGCAAGAGCGTATACATAGAGAGAAGAGTAGGTGACCTAAAACAAGAACTTGAGGTATACCAACAGAGATGCATGGAAATGGAGGAGGAATTGGCAAAAGAAACCCTGAAGGAAAGGTGAGAGAGGGAAGAGGAGAAGCAGGACGGGGGAAAGAATTATTGGATACCAAGAGTGAAGAATGCACAGAACAAGGAGAGGTCCAGAAGAAGCAGAAGAGATTAGTTTGGGGGTGCAGTTTCAGTTAAGGATGCTGTATGGAAGCCCAATTAAAGAGACTCAACTACAGTAAGTAAGAAACAAAACATTTTTATAGACAAAAGGCAAGAGCGACATTGCAACAGAATGGAGGCAGGATCAAGGGTTTTCTTCTTAACAATAGCATGCTTATGAAATGAAATAGCATGCTCTCAACGTTCAAACAGGAACATTAATGGTCATAAAATCAAGTCTCTCTGATAGACTTGCCCATGGCGCAAATGGAAAAGTTTCTTCTTTTTTTATTTGCACGCCATACAGTTGTGGCCTATGCTTTAAACCAAGTCACAGCACACCTCTTTATAATGTTCTAACTGCCTTGGACTACAATAAATACGGGTCATAAATGGTGTCAGCTACATAAATGTACTTGACAGACATGAGTCATGGAAAGAGGGGAGGGGGAAGGGAAAAAAAATAATAAGATTTTCTATTCAGTAGTTTTTTTTTGTCAAAACAAACAAGTTTTACGTAACAGAGACTAATCTACAAATGTGTGGCGGTTTGTGTAAGTCTGTTTAGCGTTATTTTTGCAACACAAGTACAAGTAAAAACAGTTTACTTGGACCAACTGCAATATTTAATGCATTTCCTTATCAAAATCTGCCGCTTAGATTTGCGCCCAATCTCTAAACTGACAAGTTTAAAAGAATGAGTTAACAAAACACAGAACCCCAGTAAGCTCTTTTTGTGAACCCCTGAGCCCCCACAAAATACATATATGTATATGTGTCAAAATGGAGTGCTATTGAGCGTGGCATATGTATACAACAGACGACAGAGAAGCCCAATGCTACATCCAACATGACAGAAATACACAGTAAAATACTTATATATTCTCTTTAAGTAGGGTCATTTAGTTTAACCCTTTGGCCAAAGCGTTGTAAGCTTGCGAGCCACGTCAAGGCAGACACCTGTTCGCAAGTCCTAACACTACCAGATAAAATACTAATATACCTCTATTAGGATTACAATTCTCATTTACCTCTATTAGGAGGGAGAAAGACCACAGTGAGTCTATATCCAGCAGAATGAGGCACTTGCAAACTAGGGAAGTGTCATGTTGGATGTAGCATTGGGCTTCTCTGTCGTCTGAAGTTTAAAAGAATACATGTTTCATAATGAAGGGCACAAGTAACAGCAATGGCTGTAATATAGGAGTTCCAATTACTGCACCATCCTCTCGCCAAACACATCAGATTCCTGAGTGGACAACTCCAGTCCTCAAGGTGCCACCAACAGTGGCACAGTCGAAGACTGTACCACCTGTGCTGAAGCAGGGATATCCTGAAAACCTGACCTGTTGGTGGCTCTTGAGGACTGGCGTTGGCCTCCACTGCCTTAAAGCTGCAGTTCAAGCAATATTCTACGTGTATGTTTTAATAAATCAGTTCTGTACTATGAGAAAATACTTGTAGCTTTTTTTTTTATATATATAAACAACTCTATAAGACATAAAAAATGTAATTTCAATCTAACAAGCATTTTTTGTTTCTATAGCAACCATTTCCAACGTCACATCCCCCTTCCCCTTCTGAAACAGCATCACCTTTTTGAGCCCTGCCCTCTCTCTAGCAGTGCACCAATTGTATCAAGTGACTGCCTGGTCACATGATCTTCCGCACAGAACTTTGTAGCTTTGGGCCTCTTCTGCTGCACTGACAGCCATTTAGTGAACCCTTGAACCGAATCTTCACCGATCCATCACGGGAGAACGGATCGATCAGCAACTTAGCCAATTACTTATCATTGCGTGGATTGTATTGATACACATATTAAAGGGAAAAGAAAAATTAAAAAAACGCCAGCTTGGACTGCAGCTTTAAGGGCCGGTATTCCCTTGTTTTTAATGCCATGTTCATGTCTCCTGCTCCGCCTGATATATTAAACATTATTCACTTTATTTTGCATCGTCTTTAGGTTTTGCTGTATTGTTACAGTTATATATACTGTAACCAACTATTTCTAATTAACGCATGGACAAAATAAACAAAATGGAAATAACCTTACGGAAATGTTAATGGGTGACCCCGTTGTCACAACGCTGCAGTGTGGAACTAAATGGCACATTGTGTAACAAACTATTTTTACATGGGATTGTGTGATGGAACATTCCATTAATAAATCCTTTTAGCGAATGAGAGTAATGTAGAAAATCTATTGTAAAGTTCCTGGTTACATTGCCAGGGTGCAAATAAATGAATCGCCTTAATTGCACGTGTATACCGATTTTCTATATTTAATCTTTACAAACAAGTCTAACCAGTTCAAGATATTAGAAGGGTTTTGAAATCCCGTAGGATAACAATGGCACTCGACAGATTCTAGATTTAAACAGTAACACAAAATCACTTGATTTATTTAAATATGAACGTCTTGTAAAACAGTAATGCGCGCGTTTTCAGATGTACGGTATATCTGAATGTCAACGGAGCTGGAAATGTGCTCTGCAATGTTCCCCAGTGGGTCAAACAGAAAGAAGATCTGATTTCTATCTTGTGGTTCATTCTCAGCACAACATAAAGTAACTATTACCCTTCCTTTAAGTAACAGAGGGCAGAGTACAGGCTAGAACGTGTTATAATTCCATGTGGAACGTCAATCATTCATGTTGATCATGTCAAAGTAACATGGGGTGCCCACAACCATGCTGAAATGTATTTAGTGAAATGCATTAATGTGTGGTTGCATACTAAACTCATGGGGTCAGGATTATAGGCCGGGCACTTATTGATGAACCTTCCTTATGTTCGAGAGAATCCCGGTTATTTTGATTCCGTTTTTTTTCTTTTCTTAAATATAAAGATTAAACACACACGGTCATGAAACTTTAACACACACACACACACACACACACACACACACACACACACACACACACACACACACACACACACACACACACACACACACACACACTATTTTGTGGCGGCTAGAAAGATATTTGTACCCTTTTTCATAATGTCAACTGTGTAGAAGCAATACTGTGCTTGTACAATACGATTAACTTAAAGGTGAATTAAAGGTGCCAGAACAGCATTTTTAAATAAAAAATAAACCTATGCATAATTTTTCTGTTAATGGCCTTGATTTCATTTATTTGATAAAATGTACACTTTTTTGAAGTCACTGTAATCTACTGACCAAGGTCATTTTTAAACCAAACACAGAGGTACCTGATGAATATAACGTGAAGCTGCTTCCCAGAGTTATCGAAGTGATCAGCTCCATTCAAATGAATGCGACTAAAGTCTTCTCGTACAGGGAAGCGGCTTCCCAGCATACTGACTAGGAGCCGGAAAAGGTATGGTCGCCTGGTTGCAGTGTATCAATGTATTTTTGCTCCATTTGTATCCAGTTTCCATCAGCTGGCTCTTTAGGGAGAGTTAATATCAGGAGTTATGACATAATGAGATGCATCAGAATGCCCAGTCTCCGTGTGAAATGTATTCCCCCTTTCAAACTTTGCTAGGCAAGAAGATTGATACCACTTAAAGAAGCATTACAAACATCCTTTTGTTTTCTTTATAAATCAGTTCTGTAGTATTAGATAATACTTAATGTCTTTTATTTTTTAATGTCAACTCTACCATTTTTAATGAGTTGTAATATAGTGACCATCCCTAAGGTTGCTATAGCAGCTTTTAGCCCACCTCCCCAGCAGTGCAAGCGTTTTGGCAACAAATTATCACAAACAAGAAAGTGTTGCAGTGTTCCTAGCAGGAGACTGTGGCTAGGGTGAAAGCTGTAACAATAGCTAATATTACCGTTAGTACTATAAGGTTGCATTGTAGATGCTGAGTTACACCGACTGACAGATTCAGCAGCAGCCATTATATGAACCCAGAGAGCAGGATATTTCGCTGAGCCATCATAGCAGAACGGATCGATCTACAGCTTAGGTCAGCGGTGCACAAACTCCGGGGGGGGGGGGAAGGCTCGGAATTTTTCAGGGGGCGGGGTGGTTACCGAGGTTCCGCGCTCTTCCCCGAGGCAATTAAATTAAATGCCGGGGGACCACGCGAGGTCTCTGAAACTTCAACTTACCGGGATTTTGCCGGCTTCTGATCACGTCACCATGGAAACACGCGACAAAAGACGCTGCGGGGTCACGTGACCCTGGGCATCATTTGACGCCAGGTCATGGGAGGGATGGGGGTGCGAGCTCTGGAGACGGCACACAGGGGGGGAGCAGCAAAAAAAAAACCAACACTTTGCGCGCCCGTGGCTTAGGTAACTAGTTTTCATTAAAAGTAATCAAATGCGGCGTGTATTAAAAGCAAACTAAACAAAGTGCCACAAACAATGCTGCTTTAAAGCCTATAAATCTGCATCAAATGCATCAATACATCTGTAACATTTCATGCAGCTGTAAGCAGCACATGGTACACCATGCCATGGTACACACAGGTTTAAATTCCCCCAGATGCAATACGGTAATCGCCGCGTCTTCCGCATTAGCTGCCTCTGACTTCACCGGCGGTTAACGCAAGATCATCTCGCACTACCCGACATCAGAGTCCATCACCACACAGGCATGTGCGGGCCATGTGAAATAAGATGGTCATTTTCAGCACCACATTAAAAAGGGAACACAGCCCACATCACAAAAACCACCACAGGGATGTTTCCATGCAAAGTGCCTACGGTAGAGCATCAAGAGCGCACACAATTTCTTTTACGAGGAGCATTAGTGGACAGACTTAATAAATGACTTTACTTTGAAGTCGTGAAATGGGCCCATTCTATTTCTGCATAGTGTTGTTGTTCCCGGAGAAAATGCCAATTAAATTAATTTGATTACATGAATGGGACCAGTTGCAGGAATCACACAAGGACACAGAGAACCAGTACGGTAGGTTCAATTCTTGCCTCAGGTGTGGACTGATACTCTGCTTGATCTTCAGGAAATCGGTTTACTTTAGCTTATGCCTCAGTTAACCCAGCTGCAATTAGGAAATAATAACATTGTTCATTTTTCTTTTCTCCCCTTTAGGGTGTTCCCTGAAACTGGACAGTAAAAGCTGCCCGGTTCCTTTCACCCTTCCCCCCTCCTGTGGAGGATTATTTACAGGCTGAAATGTCATATGTGCTATACTGGTAATGTATGATGGGCGCTTACAGATGAAGCAAGACGTGCCGCCCACCGGTGCCACGGTCACAAGCAAAAGGTCCATGGCGCTGGGGCCAGTGTCTGCAGCGTTGGCGCTCCATGCTTCTGAATGGGACCCTCCGCAGCCTTAATCCTCCGGTGCCAGGATCGTGCGTGGCAGCCGCACCGAGAACAGCAAGTATTACTACATCAGTACATATCGGTGGATATAAAAGCCTTGGGCAGCTCTCATGTTAGAGGTGAAAAATGATGTAGCAAGCAAACGGTGTAAAGTTGCTCTTATTTAACTATTTTTACCATGAAGACTGATGAACTCATTGCCTTATTAAATCATTCATTATTTCTGAAATTCTAGGTGTATCAAAAGGCTTCATTAAAACCACCTCGCCATTTTTGAAGTGACTGTAGATAACGAATGTATTCCTATTCTTTATCATTTCATGTATGTTCGTGTATATTGTTGTCTAGTAGACATTACAAGGCCCACATACTTTACAACCGTCACTGCATAGTAATGTATATTGATGGTTTCCAGAAAGTTTCAAACTGTACAACAAAAATAATGATAAAGCCTTATACGACTTTAATGTCTATATGATGATGTATTGAGTTCAAAATCCCTACCACCATATAGCAAATTCAGGAACCAGAAAATAATGGATAACAATGGATATTTTATAGTTGAGCAAGATATTAGCGTCAATCATTATGTTCACTGAATACAATGTCTCATTATAGCACGCCCATTACATTTCATTACTGTTCTGCTATAGATTTAAATTCGGCAATTGGGTTTAGGAGAAATGTAATGCCTGATTTTGTTATAGAATGTTTTTACTGAAAAATAACTTTTAAACGGTCACCCATATCTTCATCCTCCCCATCTCCAACCAACATGTATAATAGACTGTACTCTTTTCACCATCATTCACCTTGTCAGTACTGTACTTTTGCCAAGGTTGTGTCCACTATAGTGCTAAAGACCATAAAAAGACAGTTCTTTCATTTAAACCAATGGGTGCGCTCGCATACCTGCCAAAAGGTCTCATCCTTCACATAGTTGCTTCATGGAAAGCATATTGGATTTGTCATGGGGAATGCATTCCAAATTATTTCCAGCTCTATGGAAGTATATGTTGGTCATACTACCCAGGAAAGGAACAAATCCTTCATAAGCCATTATAAAACCCCTCTCTGTACATTACGACTTAGCCTGCAGTACAGCACGGTAAACACGTACAAGCTCAGCTCTCCCTTACTCCTCGGGTTAAAGCAGTAATGTTACGTACTCACCCACTTCTAGACAGGTGACACAGTATATAGGTCTGTGGGCGGTTGCCCAAAAATGATCAATGTAACAAGACTGAATATTACAACCTAGTTGTTGAGCCCTGGACCAACGATGTGATAAGGGATATCAAACAACGTTCCCTCGGTTAACATTTTGTGCAATTACCATGACATTTTCTGCCCCAGTAGAAGTTGGGTTTATGGGAGAGGACAGCTTTTGATAGGACTTTTTTTTTTTTTTTTTTTTTTAAACGTGTAATCTGGGTAATCAAAAATTATTTATGCTTCAATAGATGAATTTTAATAAATCAGCATTTGCTCATTTTTTTGTCCATTCTTCAAAAATGAAAGGATATTGGAGCCACATGCTACGTGTATTCTAAACAACAACAAACTACTGAGCCCTCTTTAACAGAGAAATATTTGATAAAAGACAGGAGAACAAAAAGTAAATCCTGATATGCATGTACAGGCATACTCCGCATTAACGTACGCATATATACATACATACCCCGCATTAACGTACGCAATGGGTCCGCGGCATGTATGTAAAGCGAAAATGTACTTAAAGTGAAGTACTCCTTTTTGTACTGTACTGTAATCGTTATATATGTGCATAACTGATGTAAATAACACATTTGTAACCAAAATAAATACAGTAGGCTTTATTGAAAGAAAAATCTTTAATGTCAGCTGATTTTTCTTCCTATGTATGGTTATGTACTGTACATTTCCTTGTTTTTACAATTCCTGCATGGTGTATTATATAAAGTATATAATATAATAATATGTATTATTATTATACTACTCCGTGCAGGAATTGAACCCTTGATAGTTCATATGCTAGTGCAATTCTCTAACTGCTACACCACAGGGTGGTGTGATTAATTTGACTCTTTAAACAAACTTAACATATACTGCACAGTGCAGTCCATCACCCAATTAGAATATACCTTCCAAACAACCATAGGGTTGTTTAAAGGTGTTAACCTTCCATCCACACTGCTTAGAGCAGTGGCTGGCATATTAAACGATCAAGGGTTCAATTCCTGCATGGTGTGGTATCTACTATATATTTCTGAAAGCACTGTATGTCTGCATGGCCTGTGTCCCTCAGGCCAATGAGATTGCTCCCTTGGCCCGCCCGCCCCCGCACACCTCTCATTGGCCTGAGGCGGAGTGACGGGCCACACACACACGCACACACACACACACCACCCCCACCACCCCCCCCCCCCGGCGCCGCTACAGTCAGCGGGGGAGCGGAGCGAGCACCCGGGACACAGCGGGGGACTCTCACCTCACCACGGCTCTCACCACCCGTAGGCCACTCCCTCACCCGGCGCTCTCCCTCACCCCCCACCCG